>NW_009260595.1:812985-818699 GCF_000687185.1 Egretta garzetta | reverse complement strand
CTGGGATGCATCTCATCAGGGCCCATGGACTTATGTGCGTTCAGGTTCCTCAGGTGGTCAATATATATACTGAGTGTGATGTCATATGGTATGGAATATCCCTTTGGCCAGTTGGGGTCAGCTGTCTTGGCTGTGCCCCCTCACAGCTACTTGTGCATCTCCAGCCTTCTCAGTCGGTAGAGCATGAGAAGTGGAAAAGTCCTTGATTTAGTGCAAGTACTACTTAGCAACAACTAAACCATCAGTGTGTTACCAACATTCTTCTGGCACTAAATCCAAAACACAGCACTATGCCAGCTACTAGGAAGAAAATGAACTCTAACCCAGCCAAAACCAGGACACCCTTTCTAATCTAATGTGAAATGTTAAAAGCTGCTCACCACCAAATTAGCTCTTGCCAAATTATGTGCACACCAGATTCTACAAGTCAAATAAAATTAAACTGAAGTTTGGTTTCAAGTTTGGTAGAGACAGCTTAGAAACTGGCTGTGGGGCACACAGTCAACTGGCTGTCTGGCTTGATAGCGCAAAGCATGTGCTGTAATTAAGCCAGTCATTTCCTCTTAACCACTTGTTGGTGCAAAATGCACACTTCACAGATGTTTACCTGTTTTTTCAGGGATAAAGTACACCATGAAATTCTTCTGGCTCAGACAGAAGTGCAAGTCATATCTTATCCATATAGTGCACTGCTTTTCAGGAATATACTTGAAACGTTTGGCAGCTAAACATCATTGCAGTTGATCGAGTTTCAACATGAATGAGAATACCCCGGAGCCCTCCTACTTTCCCAGGCTTCATTTTTCAACCCTTTCTAACCTTTGTTTGGAGTATCCAGTTTATCTGCACATTGACACTTTAGGAGAAGACCTTGTAAAGAATTTGAGGGTTCAGACAGTGCCTAGTAAAGCACATTTATTTGCTGCTTTGGTCACAAATGACTTTCTATTCCTATATTTTGGCAGCACCAAAGTCTTAGGTTTCTCTGTCTCACAAACACAGCCCTTGTGGATGGAAACACATCAGGAGAAAGAACTGGTTCAGCACTGAAGGGTAAAACCCCACCTCCGCTGAAGCTAAGGGCAATTTTGCCACTGACCCCATGCAACCTGTACAGATTAAAGGCACAGAGAAATGTAATGGGACATGTTAGAAAAGGGAGTTTCTTCACGTTGAGAAGCAGCCTACCTGTTTATCACAATTTGCTCCAGACAAGAAACCCTCCACAGTGGGAAGAGAAATGAACTCAGAACGGATGAAATGCGAGAGAAAGATGAAGAGCGGGACACAGCAGCATTTTGTCACCAGTGCTGACAATTAGTCCGTAAGCTCAGCTTTCTTGCTACTGCTACACAAGTATGAGCAATTATCAGCCTGAACTGAATCTCACTAAGCTTGATGGAAGCTCTTGGTTCTGATGGGCTTTGGGTCAAGTCCGTAGTACATGTTGCTACCAGCATGCATAGTAACACATGCAGGTTTTGTAGAACAAGGGAGTGCCGCTGATCAGCCCAGGTGATTTTGCAAGGACGGAGCAAATCCATATGGTATGCCTTTCCAAAGAACTAGCATGTTATCTTTAAGAAACTGTTAAATGATTTCTAATAGCTTGAGTTGCTTTAGACTGGATGGTCAAAATATACCTAAAATGCATCTGTGATGGTGAAGCTAATCATAAATCATGATGATCTTTTTCAACTTACAAAAAAAATCCCCAAATTTGTAATTTTTAAGACATTTTTCCTGGGATTTTTAGGTCAATCATTTTGAATTGTAAAATTACAGAGGGGAGGTTCAGAATAGAAGCTGCTCCATTTAAGATACACCTGAATGGATTTTTTTTTTAATTTAATTTATGAGAAAAAAATCAGTTCAGGTCAACTAACTTTTAATTTTTGTTGTTGTTTTTTGGAGTTTTTTCTGCTTGTCCAGAGGTCCATGGGTTTGACTGCTTAGGTCCTAGGAAAAATGTAATTTTCAAAAGCAGTGTGTTACCAGAATATGCGCATAAAACAACATGGCTTCAGGTTGTACCTTTAAGACTGCAAGCCTTGTCATTGATTAATTCAGCCTTTCTGAAGTGGAATGCAAAGCAGAATAGCAAGGAAGATAGATAGTAATCAATCAATATTGTAAATCACTACTAATTTCCACAGGCAGAATAAATGTGGAGTAACAGAAACACTTTTACATAGAATTCATGTTAAAACAGTAGTGGTTCAATCATACCTATGGCGGCTCTATGTAGGATTAGTCTCTCAGCTCTGGGAAGGTGGAGAGAAGGGGAGAGGAGAAGGAGAATGTCACCCAGAATTGCAAAACCTTGGATGAAAAATGTAGGTGTGAGCACCCTTTCTAGAACTTTAAAGTGAGTTTAATTCAAATTAAACAACCCAATAAATAATACCTTGCAGCTGACTTTGAAATGTTCACACCAGTGCTACTGAAGTCTACAGCTGCAAACTTTCATTCCCATCATAAAATGACATGCTATAATTATATTTTTATAAGGTTCCCTATATATGTTGATTTATTTTTTAATTTCTCTTTCATTAATAGCCTTTTTCTTCCTTGAGAAGATAAGGTGATCTGAAAAATGCCCACTGGCTTTTTCAGTGACCCTTTTTTTGGCATGACAATGCCAATAATAAAAACTCATTTCCTCCTCTGATTTCCTCATCTGCACAAAGCAAAGATGCCTTTTACCTGTGCTTGCAAGCTATTGGGAATACAAAGGCCTCCAAATAACTGGTCTAAAACACATACATATTTTTTTCATCTTCTCTTTAAGAGCTCACTTTTAATCCATTAACAATCAGAAATAGCAAACCAAGTCACGAGTGGTTTGGGTTCCCCCCCGTTGCAGTATGTCACTGCTATAATTGATTGCCAGTTAACTCGTGTTAGCCAGCCAGTTCAGTAAGCCACAAACATTCATCTCCTGAAATAAATGTTTGCAGACTGTCTATACTAGCATTTACAAATGCATTATCTAACCAGAGTTAATTCCAGCCATCCTTTAACAAAATTAAATCTAGTCTAGAGAAGAGCTCTGTTACTACTGCGCCTTGTACATCTGCTTCTTGAATTGTTTAGACGGGTTATTTGTTACTGATGGTATTGCATTACTGACTTTCATTTTAGGGCTTCCCTGGAGCTGGCCTTGCCTGTCTTTTTTCCTAGTTTTTTTTGGCCATGACTGCTTTTTTCTCTGTGACACCCCTTGAGAACCCTTCTTGAGCCCATGTGTGGGTCGTCTCTCTAGCACAAGTCTCCATTTTGCTAGTAGTCTGCTCCTCTTCGTGGTGTCCACATGTTAATGTACATCAACACTGGACAGATGGCTGTGCAAGTATGCAATATCCTGTCTTTATACCCCTAAATGTACCTCCCCAAAATGAGGATTAAAGAAGGGCATGCAGACATAAGAAATTATTCTCTCCCCAAACAACTTATGAAGTGGTCAGCCAAGATGGCAGGAAGATAAATGAGGAAAGACACAAGGCACATTTTATGCTCCTCATTTTTTGGTTTTTGAAGGCAAGACAGAAAAATGGGAGGGATAAAGGAAGTAGTAGGGTAAGGGCAGGAAACCATCAGGAAAAAAATAAAGAAAAAACAAGCAAAGCCAGATGGTGGCCAAATTGGAGTTTCCAGTAGATCAGGGAAGTGGTATTCATGCCTTTGGTGCCAAATTCCAGGGATGTAGAAGGTTGGGGGATCTAGGAATATCAGGCAGCTCCTATGTGGGCCGAGAAGAGGCTTTCAATCCCAAGCTCATTGTAGGCATAGCAATAAAGTTGTTGGAGATCTGTGCTTTAAAGCCAAGACATGTTTACCACTGGGCCTTTGTTGGAAAGGAGAGGTTATGAAAAGCAGAACTGTAAAAGAAAATGTCTTTAGGAATGAGCAAAGGTGGCCCAGTGAGTCGAGGGGGGGAGGTGGTAAGCAAGGCTTGTACCTTGCTTGAATGTTTACAACCCCTTCAAGCAGAATTCGGTCTCCCTTCGCTAAAATGCCTGCAGATGGGCCCTGGGCTGCTTAGGTAAGGGCATAAATGGTTTGTGATGCTGAGGGTCCTACTGACAAATTGCCAGGAGGCTGAGTCATACTTAATTTGCATATAAATTGCAACCATTTTTATCAAATATAAATGCACACAATCGTAATAGAGCATTTCCTTATTCTTCCTTGTCCTTTGAGAGATGAATACAAATTGTTTGCCTTTAGGTTTAATAGCTGCACCATCTCAACATTGCAGAAGTGGACGAGGGGGAGAAGTTGGCAGTGGAACCTAATTTAGGACCTTGGCAAACCAGGTCTGGCCAAGCAAGGGCTTAGCGGAAACCCACATGAACCATTTGAGATCTCCTGGCAAACCAAAGGTAAAGAATTCAAGCTGAGGGACCTACCAGGTTAATTCCACAACTGCCAAAAGTTCAGACCAAATGCAAAACTTAACTGTACCTGATATTTATAAGTAACTTAAGTCTGATTACTCCAGTAATTAGGGCTCCTTCAATTCTGGATTGTTCAAGCTTTTTTCCAGAGAAAATTCTGGTAGTGGGGATGTTTGCTCTGATAATATCACAAGAACAGTAGTCACAGTTTTAGGTAATGGGTCAAACACATTGCTTAAGACACTAAATTAGACTGTCCCAGATTCCCCAAAAGGCAAACAGTCTGTTTCAAAGTTCACTAAAGTTAAAAAGCCCACTGAAGTTTATAGGAGACTTTCCTTTCCTTTCACTTATTAACTTCAGAGTGGTGATGCTTTTTTTAAAATCTTCAGCTTTGGTAGGTTTGTGTAGTCTGTCATGTCATGCCATCCCCAAGAACAGCCATCACTGCACAGAAAATGTCGGGACCATAAGTTTTTTCTATAGGAGCACATGTTAAAACAGATTCCCAAATCAGTTTTATTTATGCCAGATACATACATGGTTCCCTTTTACGTCTGAACTCTTTGTAACCATTAGTGTTTCTTCCCCATAAGTTTTTAACCCCCACTTCACAAACAGACCTTAATTCTGCTACCACCCAACTTACCTCTATGGCTCCATGACCTCTCTGAAACTCAGAGCTCTTTGGCTTTCTCCTGCAAGGTACAGTCTGGACTTCCTACCTCTTGTCAAAGCTGCATAGTTAAGGCTTTAGTCCATAAGGATATATGAGATAAATGCCATTCCGCTGTACTTGTCCAAGCTAGTAAATGCCTAAAATTCATTGAACACTCAAAAGGTTACTAGTTCTTAAATCCTGGCCAGTCCTCTAATACCTGGGGCAGGATTTCATCCTTATCCTCATTTTATTTTCTATGAAAAGTGGAACAGAATCAACAGGACAGTCTAAGTGAGCCCTACAGAAGTGCTCAGACTGCTTTTTTAGGGCAGTTGGGGTGGGAGAGGCCCCCCCCTCCCTGTTCAGCATGCTGGCCTTGCAACCCCCTCTCCCCGCTGCTGTGCCATGTTTAAGAAGGCTGGGTGTCAGATGAGATAGAGACGAGGCTGCATCAGGTGGAGAGGCACCTCAGTATTTGTCTTCCTGGAGCTGTACTGCTAAAAACTGTCATTCAGACCACAGGAGACATCTACCAAAGAAAAAGGAATTGGAAAACTGCTAGATTAACCTCATGAAGGGCAATAACGCCTCTCTAACTGGGACTGGGATTCGGATAGGTCATGGGAGGTTCCCAGCATTGCTAGTGGAGTTAT
>NW_009260595.1:773484-812958 GCF_000687185.1 Egretta garzetta | reverse complement strand
ATAATTTTGGAGCTGGGCAGTTTGAAGTTTGTCTCCTCCATCCTCCAGCCTTTCTGCATTCAGACACTGGAATTAATGAAATTGGAAAGCTGACGCACACAGGAGACATTCACCTAATTCATAGCTGGTCTGGTCACTTGCCCTGACCTCATCCTGTCCCTCCTGCACTTGCTGACTGGGGTTAGCACAGTGTTAGGGCATTAATGCCTTGAATTTTTTCCACTGTTTAGAATTTATTTCATTCACAATGTAAACACTGTGTCCACTATTAGCCAGATGGGGTAGTCTTTGGGTTTTAAGTCTTCTTTATGCTTAACGGTGACATGGGTTAAGAATATTGCTTTTAGCTTCTAATAATAGAGAGTGCTAATAATCCCTTCCTATAAAGTGAAGAAGGCTGTGAAGAGCCAGAAGAAAAGCCAACTGATGTGAGGCCAGCAGCAAGAAATCACATTATAGAGCCTGAGGGAAGGATGCTAACGGGTAGCACTCGGTGCCTGTGCAAAGAGCCAGGGAGAAGGCAGTGCAGCTGGGAGGTAAGGAGAAGGATTGCTGTATTCATGAGCCTAGGACAGAGAAAGTTTTCATTTGTGCATAGAAAACCTAGAATTAGCTGAATGCACATTGGCAGCAACCAAGTTTCTCTGTGTGTCGTGGAGAAACTTGTAAGACCTCATCTTTGCCTCCTCCAACTGTTACAGGGCAGCCAGCAGACAAGGTTTCCCTTTGCTGCTTTGATTCATTGTTTGGAAGAAGCCTTTTGTCTCTTTTTCCTTTGGCTTACAGCTAACATTTTCTTCTCCCCTGTTGTTTATACATCTGGTTTCTTATTCTTCACAGCCAGTGCTGTGAACATACCAAGGACTGAATTTGGCTCTGAGCAGTGTGTCCTAGCAATCTCTTCCAAATTGCGCTAATATCTTCCCCAGGTTTGTGGAAAGCCTGTCAGATTTTCCCACTGGCAACAGTGGATGGAACCACAGCCAAATTACTACCAGCACACTATAGAAAGGATGAATCCATGCATCCAGAGCTCTGGGGAGACCGTCATCTGCCTTTCCCCACTCTCTTCCCCCAAAATAGTGGTCGAACAAAGAAAAGAAAAATTCAAGTTCCATGGTCTAAGCATGATCTCCCCCATTGTCACCTCCAACCCTGGCAAAATGTGGTGAAATCAAATGTTCACGCTCATACAGCTTGAGATGTAGGTGATGCCAAGGCAGAGCCCCATGTGCAAATTTCTTTGCCAACTTCTAAATACCTAAGGATACTAATCGCATAGAAACTATCATCTGCCTTCTCTCCCAGACTACCATATCAGTTGTCACAGCTGGGGATTTGGTAAAAGAGACGTGTTTTCTGGATAGCATAAAATTGAAAATGTCTCTTGGAGAACATTCTTTAAAGGCTGCTTTGTAGTCTTTAGTTCATTTCTTGCTTATGTGCAGCAATTTACATCAAAACTAGTAGTCAAAGATGGGTCTTGCTGTGATTTACATGCTTCTGGCTGTGCAACAGAGCTTTAATATATCAATGAGAATCAAGTCAGGTTTTTCAAGCACCTGCCTGAGAATCAGTATTGCAGGAGAGACTTTCTAGCTGTGGCTTAGTCTTACTAGGGAGAAATAAATGCCACAGGCAAAAGGAGGTGAGACAAAAACACCAGGAAGGGAGAAAGACTGCTGCTCTCCTCCCTCCAAAATTGTGGGATTTGGTATCCTCTGAACACTACGCAGTGTTGCTTTTTACACATATACACATCGAATAGCCTTAGCCTTTGGCATCACTGTAACTAGGACAATTAAATGAGGGTGCCCTACACTTCAAGGAATAGCGATCAATGCATACAGCAATGGTCAACAGTCTGACTTTTCAACATTCTAGAGCTGCTCCCTAAAAAGTTTAGGCATTTCTGTTTATAATTGCAACTTGTTGCTACGTGAACAGTAAATTAGTGCTAAGCAAAGGAAAGAAAACAGTTATTTACTGCAGAAAGGTCATTCCTTCAAAAGAGGTCTTCTGTCGTACAGCTGTCTTAGGACAATTTGTTACATGCAATTTGTACATTGCTAAATTATGTCAACAGTTGCAGAGCTTATTAAAAAAAAATTTAAAACCCAACAGCAAAAACATTAATTATACAAAATGTCTAAAAGGAGAATTGAACTGGGAGTCTTATCAAGAGAAAAAATGAATCTTTAACTACAAACAAGCTAAACTATGTGTGCCAAGAAGTTGAATGTAGCCAATGGGCAAAAGGCAGTGCTTTGAACTTCAGAGCAGGACTCTTTAGTGGGCCTGGCTTTATCTTCTTGCCTGGTCTCTGGGACAAGGCTGACCTCTCCACCCTGAGGTGGTTGCTGACATGTGGGGGGGTAGGGAGAGGATCTTGCAGTGACACCAACATGACCAGCTACAGTGGCACTGTTGCATCCTTGGGCAGAGCTGCGGAGGTTGATTATGCATTTTACCCACAGCTGTAAAGCCTCCAGGCAAGGATAAACCCAGAGCCCCATCAGCTACATGGTGTGACAGGAGCCAGCAGTGAGACACCTCTTGCAACCCTATGCTCTCTACCCTGGAGGTGACCCTGCCACAGTGCCTTCTCCTCATTGGACCTTATGGGATTGCTTGGCTCAAGGTATGTCCACAGAGAAGTCAAAAGGGTCCTCTGCTGTGGCTGACACCTTCCTTGGGTAGCTTGTCTCTGTGGAGGGAGCCCTTTCATCTTCAGGATCCAAGATAGGCATGTGAATGGAGCTGAACTGCCTTTTTAAAGGAGATAAACACTCTGACTTCCTTCAATTTCACTCTCCCACTCCTTGGTACCTCACTATGAGGTGAGACCTCATTGAGTTCCCCACCCCAGGGGCAAGATATTGAGTCCGGTGGAATTGATGGATACCAGCTGGCTGTGGGCAGCACACACACATGCCTTTTTCCTTTCTGGGATAATCCACCTTGTTGTTCAAACTAAACAATATCCCAGGCGCTAATCCCATTTCTTAATGACACCAATGTAACCTCGCATTGCTTTACCATTTGGGGATTTACCACTGTAACATTTTTACATTATTCTTAGCTAAGTCTAGGAAAAAAATAAGCCTTTCTTTCTTATTGTCCTTTTGTGAAAAATTTCTTAATCCTAAAAGAATATGAGAACCTCTTTTTCTCTAGTAGTCTATAATGCATAAATATTTTAAGTAAGTAGACTGGAAGACATCCTTCAAGCTTCAGTAAAAAAGTTCACTCAAATCACAGATTCTTTTTAATGGCATAGTTGGCATTAACAATTAATAAACTAATTTTTTTTCAAATAATGTTAGATATGTGAACAATGCAAAATAATGATTAATGTTAAATCAATAACAATTTGGTGTACTTCTAATTCTTGTTTTCTTTCTGATAGCTATAAGTTTTGACTGCTATTCTAAAGTTTACGGAATCTGATTCTTTTAAGTAAATATTCTCTGTGTGATATTATATTTCAGATGGAGCTCTTTGGTAGACTTGGGTTTTGACTATTAAAACACATCGCTAGTAAATAATTAAACATGAGAGATTGAACTTAGTAAATGCTCTAGTGATAAGATGGCATCTTTTCCCTCACAGGCATGTAATAATAAATATTGTTTGACCAGTTAAGAAAGCAGCATGCAGAAATAAAAATCTTCATGACCTAGTCCAAAACTTGCGGCAGTCAATAGAAACAGACGCATTAACATCAACGGATCTTGAATCATCTCTTTACTGAATAAGTGTGTGCATTTTTAGAATGGTTAGGGACAAAGGGATTAGTTGTTACCCATATGACAACAATTCAGCCATTCCCTTTGCTGTTCTTGCAGGATGCATTGCCATTGTGTGCATGGATGTTGAGACACAAGGGCTTCTCAAAGACTCAGGTTATGTAATGTTGGGTTTCTTCTCATCTCCGTTCCATGAAAATAAACAAGGGTACACTTGTGTGACATAGCAAGGCCATGTGTTTGCTTACCCGCTATTTAGAAAAAGCCACACGTGGCAGTTTTAACTCCAGAAATTAACACGTACAAAACTTTCTTTGGATGGAAGAAAAGAGAAAACAATGTTTCTCCACCGTGCACATGCTTCATTAGACAGCTGGCCACAGTCACGCCATCCAACTTTCATGTACAAGTGACAGATCATGGCTCCTTCCGTTGCTAAAGGAGAGAAGCAGAAAGCTAACTTGGCTGTGGTAAGTCTCACAATGCAAGGCTCCACTGACTACATAGCAAATATGCCTGAAATTAGGGGGGGTGTGAATGCCCATTTACATGTAAATCCATCCAGACCACTGTCAGCTTGATTCAGCATACCACAAAAACACTCCCAAAAGCCCTGTACAGTTTAAAGGCACTACCTTTTGAGAATAAAACCAAACACCTTTTAGCTTTGGTGTCACTTTTTAGATAGATACAATTCCATCAGTTATCTTCTTTGGTTACTCTATTTTTTGTTGCTTCCTAACCTAAAACGTTTGACCATGGCTGTGGATTGCTTACTAGTTCACAGACCTGTGCTCCTCTTCAGCCACAGGTACGTGCAGCAATAGTCTTGACTTTGCCCAGCTTCTGTTCCCAACAAAATCAACAAGTTTGCTCTGACTTATTGTAGTAAGAGTCTATTAACTTCCTAAGCAAGTTGCTCTCCACTTTGTGCTTGACTCAGTGCGTTAAGCAGTAAAACTGGAAAAAGTTAACAGTGTTTCCCTTGAAAATGGAATTTGAAAGACCTTTTTCAAAAAAGCAGAGGGAAGTTCCCTTAATGGACTTAGACTGCATTAAATCTTCTATAAAATACCATCCTGGTTATTATATTACTCCTGTCATTTTTATTGAATAAGCAAAAAAATACCCCAAACAAAAAGCCTCTAAAATTTCTAAAGTTTAGAGTTTAAAAACCTATTTTTAATATTGCTTGAGTTAATATTTTAAGCAGTTTATGGGGTTTCTATCTGTTTTCCTTCCCTTCTTTTTCATTTATTTGTGTATTACTATTTTTTGTCAGGAGCAACGGTTTCCTTATAAGGTGAGGGCCAAATAGGGTAGAGATTTTGCACTTAACTGTCCCATGACCCAATCAAGGCAGCAAAATGTTACAAATCAGTTCAGTGCCATTGATATTAGAGGCTTAAATGACATGATTCAGCTGTATACTAGCATGAAAGACCATGCCTGGATAAATCAGATACCACTGCAATGAGAGCCATTAAGTAATTAAGAAAAGATGATCAGGTGACAGGGTTTAGGGTGTTTTTAAAAAGGACCTGGCAGGAGATGCTGACCAGCTTAAAGTTGATGACTGGGAGAGGCCACTGATGTTGTGAGACCAACACACACGCGCTCCCACCCACCGTGAAATAAAGTGTAAGGTTTCCTTTTTGCTTGAAGCCAGGCTGATTCAGTAGACAGATTTGCAGGGATGATTGCTTTGGATTGTCTCTCAATGCTCCATTCGACTTTTAATAGCAGGTATAAAAATTTCATCTGATTTTCTACTTTACTCTTTTGAAATATTAACCATTGATAAATTATTAAACTAAATATAAAGTGTTACAAATGTACGTACATTTCATAAAGAGGTCTGCACAAGCGGGCTATGCAATGGGACTGCGTCTGCCACACAAACAGGCCAGAAACCAGCTCTTCTTCTCTTTTCTATTTTTTTCCCGTGTCTGTTGGCCCAGGTATTTCCAAGGTAGTTACATGTCTGTGTGGTGAGATAAAATGCAACAAATCCTGCCTGAACTCCTATTTCTGCCTCCTCTCAATTCTTTGCTCTCCTCATCATCTCATCCTCCCCTTTTTTCCTCCTTCGTAAAGCCTGTGCAATCCCATACGGACTTTCTATGAAACTTCACTAAATGTGCTTACTGGAAATGGGTTAAAAAAACTGCTGAATTTGCAGCTGGATCAGAGCACAAACATGCCTGTTTGATCTCTTCTGCTTCAGAGGCTCTCAAACTCCATAAGATACTGCTCCTTCTTGGACTGGAACTAGAGATTTTAGCAAGATATTTATGCTCAATGCATACTGAAGAAGGCAATACTTCTTCCTTATCCAGAGGATTTGAAATGTTTCCTTTGTCTGAAAATGTTTCAAATGGAAAGCTACAGCATATCCCAATGTTAGTATTTTTCCCATTAAAAATTTACACACTCTTTCAGGGCTAGTGCAGTAACCAGGGTTATGTTAGGCTTAAATTCACCAAAGGCTGATGCTGTGCACTTCAGAGCATCTCTGTGTGGTACTGCATCTTTAACAGTATTTATACTACGGCAAAATCACCATGAGGAGTAACTTCTTAAGTACATTAAGAATTAAGGTCTGTGCTGAATTAGAGTCTAAATTACTTTGAAAAGAATCCTTTGTAGGACTAATTTTGTCCATTTGGTCCTCAGATTAACTATGAAAAAAAAATCAGAAAGTCCAACATTAACAGCCAGATTTATTGGAAAATTTCAGCTTTCTTCAAAAGCTTCAGTTTTCCATTAAGTGACAAAAAGGAAGGAACAGAGAAGATAGGGAGTTTTAAACTGTCCATTTTTTCCCAAAAGATTCATAGTAAGGGACCCCAAGAAGTCTATTCTCCCATCCTAAAGCAATTTCAGTATATATTTGCTTTAAACCGGCCTATATTTAACAAACTTGTCCTTAAGAGACACCAATGGTAAAGACTTTTATGAAAGCGCCCCTACTTGTTTCTACCATAATAAATTTTTGTCCCTTGAGGTCTAATTGAAATACATCCCTGATGGCCATGTCAGCCTGACATGTCTGGCTTTTATGTACACTTAGAGAAAAGATTGAAATGAGATTATCCAGTGACTGTTCTTGTGTCTTCATCTTCACTCTCTTTTCCTTCTGACTACCCAAACCAGGTTATGACCTCATAGCTCATATCTTTAAAAACTCTGGTCATTCTCTGTCCACTTTCCTG
Organism: Egretta garzetta; assembly: GCF_000687185.1. Taxonomy (NCBI): domain Eukaryota; kingdom Metazoa; phylum Chordata; class Aves; order Pelecaniformes; family Ardeidae; genus Egretta; species Egretta garzetta. Next base: position 805,994 of record NW_009260595.1, on the reverse strand, counting down.
AACCCCTTTTAACTGGTCCACATCTTTGTGGAGGGAGGTGACATCATATTAGCACAGCCGTGTGGGTCCCACGATGAGCTGCTTCCCACAGTGAGTCCAGTTGCCCTGGAAAATGAAACCCATCTTGGGAGCCTGGCGATGAGAGAAGAGGAGGAATGTGATGGGTCTGAATTGCAACCTCCAAAAAGAGAAAGAGTGGATATTGTGCCAGCTCTTAGAGCTGTGTGCACCAGGGAGCAAATCTTGTGGCTCACTCAGATACTGGTTGTATTATGGATTTCAAAGAGACACAGTTCAAGTCATTTCAGGAAGAGTCTTAATGCCACAGTGGGCACTATTTGGCCTTACATAATTCCAGTAGCTTTAGCATTATAAAGAAAAATGTCAAATCTGACCCTAAGTGTTTGTAACATGGTGAATTACCCTGTATTAGCTGTATTAAGTTACCGTGAAAGTATAAGCCTTAACAGAAGTAATTAACACTCATACCTTGTTTTACATTGGCCATGCATGTTGTGGATAAGAGCCTAACAGCGGTATTAAAGTCGTGCAGGTTGTGCTTTATCAGACCAGTGGATTGTAGAGCTTCAGGGTAAAGGGTTCAGAATAATGGAAGAAAATCCAGGTGCAATTTGCTACTGTGGTTTTGCCCTAATATCAAATCCTTGCAGGGTTAGCTGCTTCCCCTGCTTGCTGGATTACCTACACATTTGTGATTTCAAGTTGCCATGAGATCGTTTGCAGTACCTATGCATTTGTTTGCTTGGTTTCAAGAATTATGTTATGTATGAAAAAAAGTGGGAAGCCAGAACAAGAAACTGGTAGCTGGAATCTGGCTAGATACCTTTTCTTTTCCCATTCTTAAAATGGCATTTGTTACTTTAAGTCCACGTGGACAAGGATCACTGCACGTTAATGGGACATGCTTGCACCTCTACTTCATCTTTTGCACAGATTTTTTTTTTTCTACTTTTCCCTACTAAGAAAAGTAAGAGGCAGAGCTGCTGACTTTCCCCACAGCTTGCCATAGATCATCCTCCTTTGTGTGGCAGGATGTCTAGTTTGACAGCCTGGTTATCACAACAAAAATGCTGCTATGTAACTGTGATTGCTGAGCTAATTAAACTGAGATATAAAACTGGGCTGTGAACAGGCTGATGGGTATCCAAAGCCAAATCCAAGTTATCTATCTGAGTACAGCCTTTGGAAATATGACTTACCCTTTCTGCTGTACAATATTGCAAAATTACTTCTTGAGTCAATACTCATCTTTACTGCTTCAGCTCAGCTGAACTCCTTAAAAAAAAAAAAAAAAAAATCCAAGGTTGCTCAGAGCTCAAGACTTTTCCCAAGGAAGATATCAGATAATAACAGCATCAGCCAAAATAATCTAAGACCTTTTACCATAAGAAAATTATTTCATTGATCAGCTATATGATATATCACATTTTCTGAAGCATGTAAAATTAAATGAAAGCTAGTTATCCTTAATATTCTGGCAACTTAAAATAACACTTTCATGAGTCTTCTATATACATACTATATATATTCATGCTTTGTTTCTCTGGAAGCAAGGCAATTTTATTAACTGTTTACACAAAGGAAGGAATTTTTTATTGTGGCACTGGTATCCTGAGAAGCTTTTTCCCAGAAGTCAATAATGTCACTGTACTGGTGAAAGAATGGGCATCCGTTGGGTAAGAAAATCTCTAGTCTCCAGAAAATCCTCTGAGAAGAATTTTATAAAACATAGTGTTCTTGAAAGGAATATAAACCCACATGCCTCAGGCTTTAACGCAGCCTCTAACTACCAGAAGTTAAAGCAACTTTTGTGGGCAACCTCCTTCATAATTAACTACTGTGGGGTTTCCTGCGCTGTGTTTGCAGGTTGTATCAGCCATTGCTAGACACAGAGTTTATGAATAATCTGGCGTTACAGTCTGCTCTGACGATACTTATTTTACAGTAAAAAATCGGCACCCTTTATAAAAGAGGTATGTTTTAATTGGGATGTCAAAATTAATTCTAATTTGCTTAAAATAATTGTGATGATCTGATAACTCTCTTAGTGCTGTGTGCTAAGTTCGCTTGCTAAGGTGCAACACCTGAGGCAATCCAGCTGACCTCTGTAACAGGACCCAGATCTATCTCAGCATTATCATTCAAAATACACCAGTTCTCATATAAATGAGCATGGGGAGGGGACCACGCAGGATGCACCTTGGGTAGGAGGTTGCATGTATTCCTTTTTTCGCTGTGTTACATCCCTGCTGTCACATCCCTGGATATACTCTTTTCCATCACAACGACATGCTATGTTTAGGTAATGCATGGCAAGTGAAGCGAGAACATTACCATAAGGAAATCTTTCATAAAATCGTGTCAATGGGAAGTAACACATTCCATTCAGACCAATCTCCCTGATGGAAAAGGGTGCTTGGAATTAGCAGAGATTGTCTAGCTCCATGGATAATTTATCAGTGCCACCAGCTGATCTCTAGAAAAGGCTTAAACATAACAAAAGACAACTAAGCCATTTTCAAAAAGAAAAAAAAAAAAAAGATTGAAAATGTGTTTCAAAAGCTCATTGGTGCCTCTCGTATTAAAAAGCTTACCCTGGTGCATTCCATCTATGGCTTTAGACTATTCTTCACATCATTTGGATGAAGAAGCTTACAGCTCTCCCCAGACAGAGAGCGGATTACAAATGTCCGTAAGTCAATAGCCTTCGCATTTTAAAGTATTTGCTTATTAAAGGCTACTTTAGAAAGTTCAGAATCAAAACCTTGCTATTCCTGCTTGACAAGAAAACCTTGGCAGTTTCCTAATGCTCGGTATAAAAATGATGCTTTACATTTCTTCAACAGTTTCCCTCCTAGGATCCCCAGGTGCTTTGGATAATTAGCATAACTTTAATATGTAACCCTGGAAACATCCCTCTGCAATACAGAACTCTACACCACCTTCTTGCAAGAAGAGGTCACAAAGCTGACGTCCAAAGGCAACCACTTCAGTGGTTAGATTTTTACTCATGCAAAGAGATTTTTGACAGATTATCGATAGATTTGATAGATTATTTGATACTGTTAGGGCTGAAGGACCTTCCATGGGCACATTACCTGACCTTCACAACAGTGAAGGATTGTGTCCAGTGAATCTCTAAGCTCGTAATCCCATGGATATGGTCCCAAGATTCAGCCTTTCTGCATCCATTTGCATGCAGATGTTGTTCTGTCTTTGCTCAGATCTCAAAGGAGGAAAAGGCAACACGATCATGCTGGCTGTACATCCTACAGTGTGTCCTTCCCCTCCGCAACTCTGAATCTATGAAGAATTTTAAGCAATTTTGACATAGCAAAAGAGACCTCACAGATGGCCCAATGAATTTTATGGGGGGAAAAAAAAAAAAAAAGGTATGGGTCTCAGCACTCAATCTATTAATGTAGTAGAGCTCTAGGGATACAAGACACAAATCCACAACAGACTCTCTTCATTATCCAGGATGCTCATGGACCAGGTTATTATACTGGGACAGATAAAGCAATCCAAATTCCAGCACTGACAGGGAAAAATATGTAGGACATAGTAAAATAACATTGAAGTGATTGTACCTTTCTCTTAATTCTCACTAGATGCTGTAGAACAATGATTATTCTTTATTTAGAAAAAATGTTTAACAAATATAGTAAAAATCCTAGGTGCAAATAGTCTGTTGCAGAACCAGAGGCAACACTTAGTTTTACTGACTTGCAAGCTGTAGCTGTAACCGGAGTTCATCCTTTTTTTTAATAGGGACTGACAGGCCAGTTTGGGGTTTTTTGTTGGTTTTTTTTTTTTTCTTTTCTATTCTGCAAACAAGATTTAACAAAACTCTTGGGCCTGGTCCAAACAGCAAATACTAGATAAAATGAATTAGACAATCTGGTGGGGCAGGGGGGAAGCTGAATCTGTTTTATAGTTGGTGACTTTTTATAGGTGGACTAGATGACCTCTGGGGATGCCTTCCAACCCAAAACATTCTATGATTCTATGAACTTTAGCTTTATTGACCCTGGCCTAACTGGAACACACTGGTTTTGTGGGTTTATTAAACTGATTAATGACAGGAAGAGGAAATGAGATTCCAGCAAGCAGCCTCTGTGAATGAGGTTTCCAGTTGTCTTTGGATCATATAGATGGGTTAAAAGAATGTATAACATCAGTTTTAACAATCCTTATTGTTTCCCAAATGAACTCTGGTGGGTTGATTTTTCTGCAGATTCCTTCCTAAATATTAAGACCCAGGAAAAAAAGAAATGGAAGATCCAAATTATCTTGCATCTCTGGAACAGCTAAATGTAGTTTCAAGCTCTCCTATAGACCACTCCCTGATCTACTCAGAATATTTTTACCAGTTCATAGTTTCACTTGCAGGGGACGTGGTTTTCTACTGCAAGAGTTAAATCAATACCATTTTATAAATTGTATCAGTGTAAAAGTTCTTTGTAGCTGGATAGTATATTGCCCTTTCTGGACAGACATAAGATCTATTATTACAGGTACCCTAATACAGATATACATGACTCCACTCATACCGTGCTGTGCCATTTTTATTATACTAGAATTTTGAAAGCAACTGCATTTTTGTGCTATAAAAAGCTCTTCTAATGTTATTTAATACTTGTGCTTCAGATCTTTCCCTCTTTTCTCCTGCTTAGAGCGAAGATGACTCTAATTTTGTTCCACCCACTGCATGTTTTACTTGTTTAAATATATAATTTCTCTAGGTCAGAGTCTTTGATTTAAAATGAGCATGTGTGTATATACATATACTCTTTGCTAAGCATCCTGGGTACAGTGATAACTGCTCAGGAAAAGCAGGTGAAGAGATGTACTGGCCTCTGCCCCATTTAACCTCTTTAAAGCAATTTGGAAGTAAACCAAAAAGATGCACCCTGGATTAATCAGTGGTCACGGGCTTGATGTCAAATTTACTGACTGAAACACCAATGTCTGAGAAATACCCAAACAAACTGTAGATAACTGTAATGGAAACTAGTGTATGATTTGGATCTTATTTAATTAGGGCCACTTAGCAATATTATGATAATAGAATAATTAATACTAGGAAAAACCTTAACCATAGTCTAGCTATATCTAGATAGGCATAGGAGCAAAGAGATATGGATATAGATATGGATATAGATATAGATACAGATAGAAGAGTGGGAAAATCTCTCTATATTGAAAGCCCAAATGCTGGGGTAGAATTCTGAATCTCGGAGTCCCCAGCTGTGGCACAGGGAACCACCACGCTAAAACCCCGTAGGGCAGCCTCCAGATGATAATTGAGTCAATTCAAACTGCTTCAAGAAATGTCAGCCAGAACAGGTCAGCTGCGGGTCGACCTTAGCTTTCTAGCACTGGCATAAGTGACTTCATCGCACTTGCGTAGCTGAGGACATGAAAGGGGGAATGTGGCTCTTGACTGGCTCAGTGACTGAGTTTCTCTGCTTTGGAGGATTGTTTATTATCCTCTTAATTGAGTCACCCTCATGTGCAGCTTATCAGCCCAGGTAAGTAGACAGGCTGTGCAGAAGAAACTGTCTTTTCTTCTCACTTTGACCTTTATTTGGCAATTTCTCCTTTAAAAACTTAGACTTACTGTTTACATTATTTAGCCTATTTAATACTTGATTGCACACCACCTAATCTTTTGGTGTTGGCCTAATCCATCCATGCCATGGATTTTTTTTTACTGTTGCCAATACCAGACTGTCTTTATTTATCACAGCCATCCTCACTACATCTTCTGGGGAAGCTACATCAATCAGGTAACCATCGTGCTTTGCTGCATCCCAGTTTAACAAGAAATGACTGTATATTTTTTAGCTATTTTGGGGCCTCCCAGAAACTAAAGTCAGAGGAGCACTAAGGATAACAGTTAGCTGTCTCACAGGGGAGCAGCAGGAACTGTTTGCTGCATCAGGGTGGGCTTTCATGGTAGCAGGCAACTTCCACCTACCCTGAGAGTTTCTCTGAGGACTTTTCTCACCCATCCAGGCTCTGCTCCCACAAGGGATGAAGAGCAGGTTGGCCATGCACACATGGTACCAGACTCACCCTGCTGCCCCAACAGGCCTGAAGGAAGCGTCCTCTCAGGGGCAATAACACACAGGGGTTGTGTGGCCACCGGAGAAAGGGTTCTCAGTGGTCCTCAGCTGGTTCCCAACTGGTCCTCACCTCCCTTTGGTATTTCCAAATTGCTCCTGAATTTTTCCCTGCAGCTCAGAAAGGTACCAAGGAACATTCCAGTGAATCACCAGAGTCCTTGTGCCAATTTACCCACCCTGGTCCTGCCATCCAAACCCCAGGTCAGTGTTGAGGGGTTGGGAAGGGAAGGTGGGAAGGGAGGAGGGAAGGGGGGGGCGGATCCTGGGGTGAAGTTTTCTTATCTTAGGCAGGAATTATTCTGTCCCTGCCAGTGACATCATCTGACATTTAGGCCTGATCCAGGAGCAATTCTACAAAGTCTCACTTTATGAATAAAGCAAATAAATGTATAAACTCTGCAAGAAAAATTACACCCATCAAAACATTCATAAAGCCATGTATATTCACACACAAATCTGAAGACATATAAAATTACAGCCTAAACCATTTTCCAAAGAAGTTCTCTTTAACTGGCACAAGGTGTTGAATTATGCAGAACAGATCTCAACAGAGATTTTTTTTTAATATAAAGTTAATTACTTTATCTTGGTTTGCATGAGGAAGCACAATACTTTTTGCACTGACTCTTTGTATCAGAGACAGCTACTATCCATGTTACTCTGTTCATGTAATAAAAATCAAATTGCATCAATTCCTTAACAAAGCACAGCAGAGGCTTCCCTTAATAGAATCCTTATTAGAGAATCAGATACAGCTATCTCCAAAGAAAAGATTTTTAAAAGGTACTGGGATTTCTCTGTAGTTTATTAGATTAAGCAACACTGGAATTAGCTGCTGGGAGATGTCAGCTTGGAATAAGAACTGCTGGGTGGAAGCAGAGGCAATTAGGATACCCTCTGCTGTTGACGTGATTCAATGGAAATTGGTGATTCTATGAGCCAAGCTGGAGAGGTGAGAAGGGCAGAAGTGCTGCCAGACGACGTTTTGACTCTTCCATTGCTGTCCACACAGAGTTCCTCCCTCACACCCCAGCTTCACTCCCAGGCAAGGCCAAGTTTGCAAACAAAAACCCACTCTACTCCGCAGCCCTTCCTGAAGGCACAGCATGAGAAACATGGGGAAACCATGGACTCGTGGGATTCTGCTATGATGGGATTTGGCTTAACTTCCTTCCTGCGCCCCACAACTGCAAACGTCTTAACAGGCCCAGCCTGGGCTTGAGAATTGGTAAGGAAGCAAGTGAATTCTGCACGCCTTTGTTTTTGTCAAGAGCAGTTTGCACAGGCTTATTCCTAGTCTGAAATGGTATTCAGTTTGTGCCCTGAAGCATGAGGATTGATAGCCCTTGTCATTTGCTCCCAGCTAGTATAACTGCCGTTATCTTAGCAAAGCACACCCCATTGCCATCGGACTCCTCTGGAGAACAATTAGCAGAGCTCAGCAGCTGAAATAACGACAGCAGGGCAGTGGCAGCATGGCTGCAGTCAGGCTGTGTGGGAAAAGGACCCTGCGCACATCTCAGAGCGGCTCTCCCCGTCTCCCCAAGCCACAGCTGGTGACCGCGGTGGGGCAGGAGGTTGGCAGGGTGTTTAGAGGTGGCTCTCAGGGCTGGCCAACCAACAGCCTCTGCTAACCCTTCCTGGTGACTTGAGCGCTTCAGGGATTCAGGTTTTGGAAATCCCAATTTGTGATATTTTAAATTACCAGTGCCAGACCACTCAGCCACCACTGCTTATGGTATTCTTGGCCACTGCCTTTAATTTATCAGTCCATAGTAGCCATGCAGAGTCCCCTGTATATGCCAAGCTCATGTCCAAACTGATGCTGACTGTAAAATGGCAGGCAGCACCATGCCACCCAGGGTTATCCTCCCCGCTGCAGCATCCTTTCGCTCCAGCCCTCCAGAGCTCCTGAACAGGGGAAAGCAAAATCACTTCTAAAATATATCCTGCCTCTTTAGGTTTATATTTTCTCTCCTAGCATGCTGCTATGTAAAAGTCTTTTACAGGCCAGGATGTCAAAAGGAAAACAGTTTTCCCCCTTTCTCTCTGGCTACAGTGCTTTAGAAGCACACGGGCAGCATCTGATATACAGAGGAGGTTAAAGATCCAACAAGGCTGCTGTGTGAGGGCTCCAAGATTTGGAGAGCCAAAGGAAAGGAGTGGGAGCAAAGGCATTGCTTGACAAAGCTGGGGATGTTTTGAAAGAGGCATTGCCCCAACTTGCTGTGGAGCTGGATCGGAGTTCACCAAGGAGAAATGGCAGAAAGGTGTGCATCCCTGTCTCCCCCTTCTTCCTTGTCTTCATTCCCCAGACAGGCAAAAGGACTGTTCCTCTTCTTGGGGGTCTACAAAAACCAAGGCAGGAGCAGCCACTGGTACCTGCCTGTGACAGAATCAGAGAGATGTGCCGAGGCTGATGCTGAATGGACGACTGCGTCAACTGCCAGACTCCAAAAAAAGCAGGCAGGATGCAGTGCAGCAGCACTTTCTGGATTCGTTCCCCCTGACATGAGGCGTCTAACTGAGCTGTCACCCTCGTGCCCTGCTACCATCAGCAGGCACAGATGGGACCTTCCACAAAGCGGTGGTGTCTTCTGGGGGCTGAGTGACACTCTGAAGGATCCTAATTTCTGAAACTGTTCTGGATGCAACTGTCTCTGAGTGCAGCAGAAACCTCTAGCGACTCTGCTGCCATTTCAGACTCGGAACGAAAATCCCCAGTAGTGGGTGTGAAGATACAGGCCTAACCACCCATCTTAGCCATAAATGATCTGCTTAAAATTAAACATGTGCCCCTGTGATCTGCACATGTTGCTTTTTAAGTAAAAAGCTACCTGTAATAGTCTGAACAAGCAATAGCTGTTAAACGTGAGTATATTATAAAGCATGCTCTAAAAAGGCCCACAAGTCGGCAGCAGCATGGCTCCAGTATCAACCCTTTCACACTTTGCATTGCTGGGACAGGGCATTTGGTCCTTGACTCTGAATTTTTGTTTCCCACCTATAACTCAGGCAAGTGCCAGGAAAAAGTGCAAAGTACTTGCCTCCAGCTTGCAGAGGCATTTGAAGACAGGAGGCAAGTTTAAGTGGAGTTTGGCATCCCGTGGGGTGAACTTTTCCTGACAGCCAAAGCAATGATATTGAGCACTATCATTCTCTGCTGTGCACATCTTTGCCTGACCTTACCCGGGATGCATCCCCTTTGACTTACTTCTTTAAAGACCCTAATAGATTTTCTTTAGCTTGAGGCAGAGCAAACCTCTGCTGGATTGAACTAATGTAGTAGTATTAGAAAAGATTGGTGCTGGGAATTTTTTTTTCCCTCTCCCCCTCGCTGCATGATAGGAAGAAAATGTATGACCTAAATCTGCCAAGCACCTTCAAAGGGAAGGAAGAAACACATGTGGAAAAGCATTAGAAAGCCACCCAGCTCCCTTTAATTATGATGAGAATGCCAACATTGCTAAATGAATAGAAAATAAACGGAATAAGTATTAAATGATTATGGTTTCCCTCACATATTTCTTTTCATCTATTCACCAGCAGATAGTTTTACAACATAAATAAATCTTTTCGGATGTAAACAAGTCTCCAGCACACGCTGCTGGAGCTGGCAGTGGAGCTGCCGGCCGCCGGGCGGGGAGGGAAACCGCGATCTCCAGCACCCCCTGCAGCACCCTCGCCGAAGGGCAGGCTCGGAGACTGCACCCCAGCTCTGGCGCTCAGTATTTCTGGGGTTTAAGGCAGTAAAATGTCCTTCATGTGCAAGGGGTGATACCAGCAGTTTCTTACTGTTTCATCCCTGCACGGAAGGAAAACTTGCTTTGAAATCTTAAAGCTTCGTAGAGCGGGAAACACAATTTCTGTTGGAGCCCACATTCCCCAGTGGGACCTTTCTGCTCGCGGCAGCCACGGTGTGAGTGGCCTGAGGAAGGGGCCAGAATGCTGCAGGGAGAGGGAAGTTTTGCTTATCCCTAATATTTGGGAAGCTTTTGAGAAACCTGAAACTCTTCCCAAGGTTGGGTGCAGAGTGGCCACCACGTTGCTTTCCACTGGTCTGCCCCCTCCCTGCACCAGAGACACTGTTGCAGCCTCCAGCCCTGGCTGGCTGTTTAGGGTGGACCAAAAAAAGTACAGTTCTGCTCTTAAGCTCTTGAATTTCCAATTTAATCCTTGGCTTGTTGACCAAATGGCTTTCCATTTCACCTGCACTGATAGAGCATCCACCCGCTGAGCTATTGAAATGTGGGTAAGAACGTAACACGAGAACCATGCCCCTTTAAAGTTCTTTCATACCACTGGACTAAGTTAACAGCATAACTCCCACGGCCACGCAGTGCCTGGTACCCCGAGCTGAGGGTGGTGTGGGGACTGTCCCTGGCACAAAGCTCTGCAACCCCGTAAAGCGGCACACAGAGCTGCACCAGCTGGGCTCTGTCTCACCCTAATGTCCAGCAAAGAGATGCTCCCCAGTTTGGTTTGTCCCCTTTTAGGAGCAGGACTACCCAGTCGCAGAGCTGCTGGCTGCTGGTGGCCCCCTTTATTTTGCTGAAGTGCAAACATTAACTTTGACGTATTTGTCTCCGAATCAGGATAGTCTGAGCTTGCTTTTGCCAAGCGCAAGAGAAAAGAAAATCCACAAATTGTTCTTTTCTTTGCCAGACTGCTTCCCAGGCAGGTTTTGAGCAAAGCTAATTTGGCTCATCCCCGCAGGCCTCCCCAGTGACAATTACACAACCAGACCCCTCCCGCGTGGGGCATTTCACACAGCTCAGATGTGCATATGGGAAGCGGGCTATTTATATTGTATTTATATCCTCCTTCTTTGCATCCCTGTGCCTCCGAGAGCTGTGTGCTCCCCTCCTGCTGCCCCACAGTGTCCAGCCCTTCCCTCCTGCCCCTTCTGTTAAGTGCCTAATGTGACTTTTCTCCTCTGCCCTGTCCTCTTGTCAAGTCACCCTCCTGCGGAGCAGCTGCTGTTAGAGCAGATGTAAAATGGTTCAGTAACACTCGCTAATATTAGCTTTGACACCAGCACAGAGAGGAAATAAATTCTTTTCTGGGGGAGAAGCACAAATTACTTAATGCAGCAGATCAGAGCAGCATCCATGACAATGCTGGAAGAGAGCTGGTTTAGTATCTCCCTGAATATAACACACGGAAAGCAGAATAACTCTTCCCCCCAGCAGCCAGAATACAGCTTGCCCCTTTTCGCCCTGCACAGCCTGTGATGATTTCTCCCCAGCCTTGCAGGACTCTGGTCATTAATCTAGAATCTGCTTATTAGTCCATAAGAAGCCACCTTTGAGGGCCTTGGCTGGGAGGAGAGGTGCTTCACAAGCTGGGCTTTTCTGTGACAATGACAGCAGGCACTAGCACCAGCGGAGAGGTGGCCGAGGCATGTGGAGACGGGGTGGCTGCTTGCTGGTGTTTAAAGAGGCACAGGTCACAGGATGGGACGTGGGGTGGCAAGCAGCACCCAAGCATGACAATGGATGCCCTCCATTTATGTGTTTGGAATGCAGCATGCAGCAGTCTGGCTGGTCACGGGGCAGAGGAGAGGAGCTTGCAGTGGGTACTGAAGCTGGATGGAGTATCAGGAGCTGACTTGAGAGGATCTCAGCCTCCTCTTGGGGCAAAGAGCAGCTGCTCAAGGTTACATGCCTTGCTCGGCAGCTGTATCCTGCCCCGTTCTATGTACTATGAGGCCTTCAGCTCCAAAACCTGCTTTCCCAACAGCTCTGGCTCCAGCCCAGACAAAAGAGGGATGCAGGGCCAGAGCTGTTGCACAGAGTCTGGGGAGTCTGGAACCCTTCTGCATGCAGGTCTGTCCCGTCCTCTGCTGCTCCGGCACACCTCCTCCCCAGAGGAACAGATTTACTCTGCCCTGAATGACTTCTCCGAGGCAGTAGTTTGGGCGACGATTTATGGTGGCCTGAGCTACAGGGGAATCACGTCTCATTCACATGCTGCGTGCGGTGAGCCAGGCTTTCTGTGTGTACCGGCTCTGGTAGGAGATTTTTACCTCCCTCTGAAATCTCAGGTACGAGAGGGATTCGACACGGATGGGATGACCTAGTATGCAAATGATTATGTTCCTGACCTGGAAACTCCTCTTGTTTCTCCTTTGTTCTGCTTTTGGGATGAAAGTACTGAAAGCATTTCAGCAAAGTCAGTACCAGCTGCCCTGGTGGGAAATACCTTCAAAGGGTCCCTTTTGCTAGCGCTGCAAGGCTGAATGCAGCTCAAGAAATAAAGAAATTTGGCCAAATTCAGGAGCTGCACCCATTGACACCACCAGTAATTGGCCCATTGCCCCTCTGACTAGCTCTAATGGAAATCTTTGCCGGTCGTGGGAGTGTTGATCTGTTAATCACCAGAGCACGCACTGGCCTCGATAGTTAGCTGATTCTGCGGACAATTTCTATTCGGGTTATGGATTTGCGCTGCATGTGCAACGTAGAGTATTATATTCAGACAGAAAGAAAATAATGAATTCAGCACAAAGAAGCAAGAAACTAAACTGTTTAGATAACCTTAGGCTTTTTCTGCTAAGAAAATCAATACAGTTAGAAGCTCAGAAACTACCCACGTTACCAGCGAAGTCAGGCTATAGAGCAACAGGGAGCCCAATGTGAATGACCAAAGCAGTTTAGTTTCCTTTTTTTTTCTTGTATTACGTTTTTTTTTATGTAATTCTAAGTGTTTCTGTGTAGTTTGCACCTGTCTCTTAAGATACCCTTGCCTGTAAATTTTAATACCCAAAATCTTGATTCAGAGTCCTCTGCATCAAGCACACTATAGCCCTGTGAGTTCCCATCTCTTTTGATGATTCCAGTTATTAGTCCACGGAAAGCCTGGCATGGAAAAGATGGTGTCAACTTGCAGTTTCCCAGTGTGGGTAGTTTATTCTCTGTATTCCATTCACACCTTTGGTGTCCTTACCCCCACAGTCAACTTGGGTGCTAATTAGCAGCTACGCTCCTCCTGGCAGGTTGTGTGGACACCCATCAAGTAGCACCTGATATGAATTTAATGCACATCACAGATTAACTGCTTTGTTATTCGCATTGCAATAACACCATCAGGTCCCAGCCCAGTACACAGAAGAGGGAGAAGCAGTCCCAGCAGTGTGAAAAATGTAATTAGGTGTCAGGGCATTAATAAGCCTTAATGACCCTCACCAGCCTCACCTGGGACCCACATCCAGACCCTCCCCTGGGTCCAAGGCCTCTATTTAAGCTCAGGCCAGGGATTTTACTCCTTCCCCCAGCTGTGCAGTGGATGTATCTGCTCTTAGCCCTGCTGCATAGCTTGTTTTCTGGATAGGCTTGGCTATGTGTTGTAGATAACTTGTCTCCAGCCCTATCCCATAGATGGACCTTGGACCCATGCTGCAGCCTTGTCTCTGTCTCCTTTTGCTCCTATGTGGATTCCTTAGATGGCCCCTGGACCTGATGTATCACCTTGCTTTCTCTGGGACTGTTGGTAGACCTGCTACCACCAATGCTGTGCTCTTCCTCAGCTGCCAGCTTGCCTTTGGTTGTGGAGCAGCCCTGCCCTTGCTGCTCCCTGGTATTAGGACAGAGAGAAGTGCAGAGGAAGGACAGACTGCAGCAGCACAGGGAGGACTGGAGGAGCTGCCACTATGGAGTAAGGGAGCGATGAAGAAAGCCCATCCTTGTGTGCCTGCAGTGAGGAAGACATGTATTCAGCAGTCCTCATCCCACAGGATGGACAGGAGGAAATCATGGGACTGCCTGTGGCTTCCTTCTCCTTCAGGTAAGAATCCAAGGAGAAGAGAAGTTGTGCACAGCCACCTCTTACTCCAGCAGCCAGTTGGGATGCAGTCAGGCCAGGTATTCAGGGACAGCAGTGGGTTGCACTTGCTGTGGACCCATCTTTGATTCTTCCTAAGGACTCTTTCACTGTATCAGTCCTGGGCTTGATCTGATATGGGGGCTACAACCCCTTTCACAGGGGAGTCCCAAGCAAAAGCTCTAAAACCTGTGACCCAGGGGTCCATCTTTGGGCGTACCCAGAGCCACCCCTGGAGTTGTGAAAGTGCTGACAGCAGCTTAGCTGAGTTCACCTCTCATTTTTCCTGGCCTGAGAGGCAAGGCACATGCTCCTGGTTTCCATACCAGTCATTCCTACCTGGTGTAAGGCTTCACCATGCTCTCTTTAGCAGTGCAGGTATGCCCTTAAGTGTGTGATGACATTCAGAAATAATTCTGATTAAAGGAGGAGGAAAAACAGCAGAGCAAAGAGTTCTTTTTAAGTAAATAACAAAGGACTTTAATCTTTGGAGGCAGCTTGTTCCCTGCATGTTTTAAAGCTTATGCTGCAGAGAGATGATGCCATTTACTGCAAATTTTGTTCCTTTTACTTTTTTTATCTTGGGAAAGGACTAAAGATAGAAATACTCAGTAAAAGAAATATCTATAGGCAGTGAAGAGTCAGGAAACAGTGAGTTCACCTCCCTTTGCATACTTTATATGTCAAATGGCTACCAGTCCTTGTCAGCCTTGCAGAGCATCAGGGACTGTAGCAGACTGTATGCTTCAGACATAAGGAGAGCCAGCTGGGCTGCCCCATAAGGCAGTGCCTTTCTTCAGTGCTGCTGAGCCATCTATATCCCCCATCAGTAATAGCAGGTCTGTGGAAGCCAAACTCAAGTCCTCCTGACAAAGCTCAGAGGAGGTTGTTCAAATCCCTTGTGGAGGTTTCTCACGCTCGTCTGGCTGTGCTGCCAGCCTGGAGCCTGCACAGAGCTGCATCAGCCCAGGTGGAAATACTGTGTGAAACAGCTCTGCATGCTGCAGGGAGTAAAACTTTAAGATATTTTTACTGAGCAGGAAACCTTAGATTTCCCCACAGGGACCAGGGATGTGCATACTGAGGTGTTGGATGACAATATAATCTATAAAACTCTCATGCTAAGAGGTGTTTCTCTGTAAAGAATGAGGTGATGCTAAACAGCGGGAGATTAATCACTCCTCCTCCCCTTTCCTCCCACTTACCTCGTGGATCATTAGGTCTCAGGAAGGTTTTAATTCTGCCTCTTCCATGTGTACATGGAAAAAAAAATTGACAAGAGTTTCACCTGACTGGTGACTGGGTCATGTTAAGATCTGTATCACAATCAACACTCGTTAGTCCAAAAGAGCAAAGAAACAATGCATCCTCCTGGGAGAAGAGGATATTTATCAAGTTAGGAGACTTTTATGGGGGATTCTCGTGTCAGCTGTACATGTAGCTCTTGTTTCCTTCCACAAGAGGTACATGCATAAGCAAGAAATGGGGAAAACTGATGTCCCTGAGCATCCTTCTCATTTGAGTAATCACAGCTTTGACCTGGACTGTTTCCTTCAAGGAGGGCTTCCATCCCAGGAGCTTTGGGGTGAGAATCTCAAAGTTAAGTAACTGAAACTGAGGTGATTAGTGCTGAAATAATGTCCCACTCCAATGCAAAACCCCAGAGACTGGTCTGGAATGGATTTATTCCAATCTGAGCCCGCTTTGTGCCCAGAGTTATTTAATGTGGCACTGTTAGGCACTGGGCGTCCAGAGTAACAGACCCTCGGTCATGTATTGATAAGATTTTGATCTTTTCTTGTGGCAAATGCTCCCAAGAACATCTTTTTGATGAGAAGAAACTGGGTGGTGTCTGCTCTTTATGGGTTAACAGTGAAATTCCTGTATGCACCTGCTGGTGCTTCAAGTGATGTTAATCTGTGCAAAGAACAGGGACAATAATATGGGATCTAGGTGACTGAATCAACTGAACTAAAAATCAAGAAGGGGGAGGAAACAGATTTGACTTAAATGTTTGAACTGAGATAAAATATAAAGGCTGGAAATGTGCAAGCAGGAAAGAAGGGAAAACATTCAATGAAAACCTCTCTCTATTTCTTACCCAGTGTGTTTTAAAAATCAAAATAGAATTTTTGCTTAATTTACAGCTTCTGGTTTTTGTGTTATTGATAACTAAAGTCAGAACTTGAAGATATTTAGAAGTAGTTTATAGTGACTGATAGTCTATTGCAAAAAAAACGGAAAAAAGGAATCAATCTAATTCTTTCCTTCTGGTTTACCAAGCCAGGCACCAAAACCCAGCATTTCCTCTGCAGATTAAACTAACTAGAAGCAATATTTCACTCTGCCCATTAAGAAGGCAATTCCACTGGTAACTGCTTCCATGGGGGGGTGAAGTGCTTTTTAAACACTCCATCTTCTTTCAGTGAAAAATGCTGTTGAAGTCTATTACAAGCTATTATCAAGTTTACAAAAAAGATTCACTTTGGAGTTATGGTATTTTATACCAACTTTCATCTTAGACTAAACTTTTATAGCCAGGTTATAAACTCCTGAATATAGGGTCTTTGTAATAGAAAACTCTGCTCACTATAAGGTCAGGAGGAGCAATGGTATAACACAATTTATAACCTGCTCAGCCTGGATTTATACTTCATCACAGTCCAATATCAGGAGCAGATGTTGCAATGACAGCCCTCCCTTCTTCTGTTGCTGTGAAAAAACAACACATAACATAGTCCTAAACCAGAATTGCTGTTTTCTTAATGGGAGAGCAAGGATGCCTCACATTTCCCAAAAGTATTTTTACAAGCATAGCCTTTGCAACAGCAACACCTCGTGTACCCCCAAGCCTCTTCAGAAAACGTTGCATTGAAGATAAGTCCTCTGGTTTTAACCTATGAAGTTAGAGACCAGAAGCACAGGAAAATCAAAGGCTGATCAATCTTGAGACAGAGGACAGCCTATGGGGGCTCCAGAAGGTGCTGGGAAAGGAAAAAACCTATTTTGGAGACCAAAGACAGGGCATTTACCATGAATGGGATGGGGTCACTGAGGTTGGAAAGGGGCCCTGGAGGACTCTGGTCCAATGCCTGCTCAGTGCAGGGCCAGCAGAAGGGATAGAGTCACTTTCTGTTATTTGACTATGCAAATAAATGATACTTCTGCTGAACTGCAAGAACATAGCAGTGCAGTGCCTGCTCAGTTCCCGAATCGACCAGTTCAATGATAGCTGTGTTGCCCTAATGCCACCTGAACAGAAACTTTTTCCCTGTATTGCAGTATAAAGCGCATGTAATGGATAAATTAAAGATGTTTAAGCCTCCTTCTGTCCCCTTGCACCCTCTTCATTTTCATTTTGCTACCAGAACAGAAATGAAGAGTTGCCATAAGGCATTTAATAACTGTAAAAACACCGAGTGTTGCGTATAGGATTCTTTGGAGAAAAATTGATTTACATTAAAGTCTGGATCCAGTCTGACAGAGCTTGTCCAGTGAAAGATCACTGGGACCAGAAAGTTTTTTGTTCTGTGCTTGTGCAGAGTCTGCTCTGAGGAGGGGAGGGCTCAAACACAGAGTGCTCGGGCATTGCTGGAAATCACATAATGATATCAGGAAAGTCTCCCAGTAGTTTTTCCAAAAAACAATTATTTGAGATTACTGACTATTTTACAGAGAATCATGAATGCGGGGGTTTTTTTGTTGCTATCTGTCTTAAAGTCTGCAAGGTTGAGGGAAGAACAGATCTCCATGCACCACCTCTTTGTGGACGGGTAGATCCCTTCCAGGCTTCAGAACCATGTCTAGTGCCATCTACCATCCTTTAACTCTTCTCTTGCCATTTACCAGCCTATAACTCTGAGGAGACAACAGTATTGTTAGTATTAGGAAAGAAATCCGTTCCAGGGTGAGATTGAAGCTTTCTAGTGGATTCAGTTTGAGCCCATTATTGCAGTACTGTTAACTATTTAATTGCTGGTGCTCTGGGCCACCAGCAGAGTTAGCAGGAAAACAACAAGATTTAAAATGTTTTAAATACATTCCAGTCTCTTTAGCTCCTGGCTGCAAGGAATTCTGTGAACTACCAGTGAACCCTGGCTGAGAGTTAATGCTTGTAATTTCATGCTTTTGGGCAGGTTCACTGGTGTTTCCTGATGGTGCTCCTGGCCTTGAAGGTGACAGATAACGTGTGCTCTGGAAAGGGCGCTGATGTTGGTGTCTGTTAGAGGAGGTCAGTGAGTGGAAGTGGAAGCACTGAAGGGAGAAGTTTGGACTGTGGCAAGAAGAGGAGACCATGAATATAGCATTGTTTAATGTGCCGTTATGTGTCAGCGTGTACCAGAAGGCATAACTTGGCTGTGAGGGAGAGGCAGCACAGCTCTTTGGAGAGGGATTCAATTGGCCATGTCCTGGCTATATTGTCAGTGAGATTTGACTGTAAAGACTGCAAGCTCTGTGCTACTAAACCTCCAAAATATTAAAGCCTTCCGATTTGCAAAAGGAACCCCAGACTGGCCTTTTTTTACTTGAGAAGTCCCTGAATTATATCTTTCTGGCCTTGCAAAGAATTTCTCAGGAGAAACCTATCTGATGCCATTTCAGCATGTCTGAATTGCACAAATCACATATAGACACGATTTTCAAGATATTAGAATTTTCTAAGTTTCCTAAGCATTAAGTGCAGGGGAAGAAAGGACCATAAGAGGGTATAATAAGAGTTTCTTCCGACTCTGTCATCAATTCTTGGCCATAAACCAAAGCACCAGAATGGATCTGAATGACATCTGTGACACTGTCTTGAGTTGGATGCTAAAGGACAAACCAGAAGCCCTGGATTTCCTTATCAGTTCCCTTCACTTTGCTGCTTTCCTTTTCCACAACTGCTCTGCTTGCAACCTGACTTCTTACTGAGTCCTCTATGTATGCACAGTTTGTCACTCTGTGATAATCTTGGAGGCATCGAGGAGGTATCAGCATGAAAATAAGAGATAGGATGAGTGATTAGAAAATTTCTGGAGGACAGGATGGCAGAGTGAATCTCATAGGCAGGAATTTTTTTTCCTCCCATAATCCTGGGGAACCCAGGACTTTCAATTAGGGCAGATGTGCTCTGCATTTTCACACATCAATCTTTCATTGGCCTCACATCAATCATTCACTGGTTTGTGCAAATAACTTCTCCCAAACAATATTCTCCCATCAGAAACAGTCACTGTCATCTGCAAACCTGTTTGAATATTTCATTGTTGCCAGATGATGTTTTTTGTTGAGGCTTTTTGTGCATTTCCCGGATGACATGGCAGGATAGTCCCTCTGCTCCTTGCCCTAATGAGCCCGGAAAGCCAGGGTAAAGCTAGACAGTGGCTGGGACTGTGTCCTAGAAAACCTTTTCTCTGTAGTCTATATGGGGAGGAAGAAAGGGAACTGCAAACAGGGAGCACTTGTTCAAATCTAGTCCAGTCAGGTTCAACCTAGCTGATGTCAGGAGTGGTTAGAGCAATGTCAGGGTCATTCTAAGTAGACAGCCATTCAGCAGATGGTGACAGGAGCCCTTACAGATGTGGTAAATCAGTCTCGTTTTCATCTGAAAGCCTTTCAAGTCCTCCTGCCTGCTCCCTGGGAAGCTTGAGGGATTCACTAATTAGTACAAGTCATGGGTAGGTACTGATAATTCTTCTTGGCCTTCACTTAAAAAATACATCTTCACCCTGTTGACTGCTAGATCTCAGCACAAGGTCAGTCCACCTGTGTGGTGTTGGGTGGAGAGGGGCTCCTGAGGTTTTCCTAGGGGTAGAGTTCTCTGCTGGCACTGTCAGGCTTGACTTAAAAAACCAATTAGCACAACTTACACACATACAAAGCTTACTTTTGTTACATCTTCTTTCAGGAAAGTTTTAATCTGTAGGCTACACTTTGGGCAGCTGCCAGATGACTTGTTTTCTGAAGATTTCCTGAAAGTTCCTTGTGGGTGGTCTCTGGGAGGACGTGCTTGCCTGAGCTGAGGTCAGCACAGTTGAAGAGGGCTTATCTCAGGAGAAATGAAGGGTAGAACTGAGGGGAGACCTGGTGAAAACTGTGACCTACCCAACAACTTCTGAAAAGAAGGTCCAGCCAACTGTGGGAAACCACAGCAAGTTGGCTGATCTGAGCACTTGAAAACTAGACAAATCCAGAAAGTACATCACCGGTGCGATGAACAGTAATTGCCCCTGAACTGGGTTTACCCATGCCTGGTTTGGACAATACGGTGTTTACTTCTCAGTGAGAAGAACATGGTACTTGTCATGCAAGTGCATCTCGGGTAAGGTCACCAATGGGTTTTTATTCCTAACAACATAGTGATGATCATTACTTTCTGTGATGGCAAATAGCTTTTGCAGGAATGGTGTGCTAACTCAACCTGGGTCTTTTTTAAAAGTGCATCAATAGATTAAAACTACAAATTAACACCATGTTCCTATGCTCCTGTGGTCTCAGATTTCCCCCTCAATTTACAATAGCTCCTGCAAGTGTATATTGAACTTTTTGTCTTTGTGCTCTCTCTCATCATGTCTCTTCTCAGTGCTATGCTCTTACAGTAGAAAAGGCTTTGAAATCAATTGCTGAAATGTAGTTCAGTTTATGGTTCATAAAGGGCTTTGGGAAACCATTTTGTATAGAAAGTGAGGTATAAATATAGGCAGCATATTTATTCCCTTTTCTTAGCTTTGAAATTATACTATTAAGCTGGCAAACCTGTCAAATAGGTAACTTAGCTTACTGAAGCCCTACCTACCAAAAGGCACTTAAGTGGATGCTTAAAATTAAGCAGGTGATTTAATCCTGCCTTATACAGCTCTTAAACATGGGCATAAGTCTCACTGAAGTCAAGGCAAGTGCATTAAAGTTAAGTGTATACTAAGCACTTTGTTAAATCAAGACCTAACTCTACTTATTTTCATATCCATTTCTAATTCTGAAAAACAAGCAGCATGTTACAAGAGGCAGTGACATCTCAACTTCTGCCCCGATTAAGTTAAAAAATCATGAATCCTAAAGCAATTGCATTGTCCTCATACTTCTTTTCTTTTATGATTAATCCGGAGTTTGATATGTCTTTCTATAGGATTAATATCTTAACAGCAAGGTAATAGGTAGTATGACATTTAATCTCTTTGATTAAATTCCATACTAAAAATGTCCCATAAATAAAAGAAACAATTGAGGCAATCATAAATTATCTTCATTGTTGCAAAGTGATGGATTTAGTGGTTACAGAGGGTAAAATCTCATCAGCTCATTAAAAGGTATAAGGGCTTTTTCTTTCCACAGACCTAAAAGACATTGTGGCCTACGGCAGGTTTTCTCACATGGCTTTCGTTTAATCAGCCGAAACCTTAGGAGAAAACAGAAGATTCTGTATATATGTGCCCAATTCATTTTCCACTAGAGATGACCAGATCCAAACAAGAATCTTCTGCTTTAGGTTTTATCTTAGGTGCCTCCTGTGGGCTCAGCACTATGTGCCTAATGAAGGAGAATGTATTTTCTGGTCAAAACCAGGATCAAATTGCTTCAGGATCTGAGTCTGCTTCTTGTCTCTGCTGCTGACATCCACTGTGGCTATGGGCAAGTCACAGAAGGCCAAATTTTCAAGAGCTCAGCATCAACCATAAAAGCCAGCTCAAAATGTATCAGCCACAACCACAGTGCCAAATTAATAAGGTTTGGATGGAGTCCAGTGAATGGTGGTCTTCCAAGTATTTACCTAAAAGCATTGCAAGCATTGCTTATCTCTGAGTCCCTCTGAAAATCTGCATGCAGGAGTAGGTGCCAAACCTTTTCAGGCTCCACTGTGCTACTGAGATGCACCCAGAGGATGCATTTCTCCCTTTGCAAAATGAGCAAAAGGTTGTACCCAACCAGAAGGGCTTCACTTAGCCTGATAAGCCTGATTTCCTATTCAATTAGAAACGCCTTTTTACTACAGATGCTACGACAGTTTATTTACCCTTTTGTTCAACTATAGCAGGTAGAGAAGTTTAGTTAAATGACAGAAGGGGAATATGTGGATAAGACTTTCATCCAAGTTGGGGGGGGAGGGAGGACATGGTTCAAGGGCTCTCGTTAGCACTTTCCTGCCTCCTGAAATCAGTGCTGTCCCTTTGACTCCTTACAACAAACTCATTGCCATGAAACCCATCCTCCCAACAGGGACAACGCAGATGCACAGGCTACACTTCAGAGTCCTCCTGTACTGTGCTTCTGCTGAGCTGTGTGGTCCCCAAGGTTAGAGATGGACAAGAGGCTACTATACTGTCTGACAAGGGCTAAAAAAAAATAAATCAGCCCATTCATATTATTAAGGATTCAGATGAAAGGATTTCTGTAAAGATGTGGTTTAAATATAAAAGGCTGCCAGCAGAGAAGTCCCCCATGGTGCAGTTTGTAGAATCTTGTAAGAGTTTAACGAGATTAAGTTCATGTAAATTCCTTGAGAAGCATCTGCATAACCCACAATAAGGTTTTGCTGCATGTTTCACCAGGCAAAATGCTGCATTTTGGTGTTAAACCTTGTTCAAGTACCCATGAAAATGACAGGGCTGGCAGTGCCAGGAGCACCAGGTTTCCCACTGGGGAAATAGGCTGGGAAGTCTTAGGGTGGGTGGCGTGGGTGCTCTGCAAGAATGGGCCATGAGTGATTTTGCTGTAGGTCTTTGTCAGCAGAGACCAGGGAACTCGCTCTACTTCAGCCTCCTAAAAAAAAAAAAATTGAGGGGGGAGCAATGTGCATACTGACCAAGAAATTTCTCTCATTACTAATCTCAGTAGCCACCTACAGCCTCTGTCCCTTAAATCGTGTGAGGCCTGTCTTAGCAAAGATTCATGGAAAGCAGAAGCTCAGTGACAGACTCTGATAAATCAATCAGATCTTGGATTGCTTTTTAAAAACTTCAGCCTGTTTTCCTGAAAACTGTTATTAAATATGCTCTGTTTTGACCAGTTCCTTTCGCAATGGCCTCCAACAGGTTTTTGCTGGAGAAGCCATAAAGGAAGAACAGACACAGGGCCAGGGACCCTCAAAAAAAAATGCCTTGCAAGTAGCCAGGCTGCAGAGTGTGGCAGGGCATCCAGGCAGTGCAAAAGACATCAGTGGCCCAGGTCTGTGTTGGAAACACCTGCTGGTGGAGATCTAATAATGCTTTGGGTGGATTAACAGTGAATGCATCTCACAGGGACCAAAAAGAGGAAAAACACAGCTTAGCTTCCCTGTGCTTTGTTTCTTTGTCATTCTTTTCTTTGTGTACCACCGTTTTGTCACTGGTTTATCGTGGACCAGGCCAGTGCAATCCCAAATCACTGTAAAACCTCACAGTGAACCTCTAGAGATGCTGATTCTTCATACAGTCTGCCCAAGCACTTCCCTTCCATCACCCATGTAGGTCTGGGAGTCACGGACTGGGACTGAAGTCAGGGATGGAGATGAGCATCGCATTTAGTAATGTTAATCTATTTTACCTATTCTTACAAACTGAAGCAATGTATGTAATATAGGTGAAGGATTCCATATAAAATAGGATGTCTGTTTTACTAGCATCTTCATTCTGGTTACTTGCAGCCTCAGTCCAATAGCCCTAATGTCTAGGATTATTTGAAATGCTCCAGGGTATCAGATATATCCACGTGGTCCTGGCAGATATGACCCAAGACATAGGGCTACCCAGGCTCTTCAAAAGTGGCACACGGAGACCAGGGGGGTAAACTAGGGCACCTCCAGTGACACTTAGGCACATTTTGGCACTCGAATCCCATTCGCATTGGCTGCAGTGAGAGCTCGGACACCTAGTGCACATCTAGACGTTTCGATGTAGACCAAATGCAAGTACCTCAATCTGAGAAGCTCAGTTGTCCCTCCCCATGCAAGCTCCTCCTTCAGCAGTACAGCCCATCAGTCCCACCTGTGCTTTTGTGGGTACCTTGCAGAGCTCCTTGTAGACACTGAGCTCCTTGAAACCATTAATATTCCTGGGTAACCTATGAAATGGATCAAGCAGGAAAAAAATCTCATTGAAACCTGGGAAGAAAACTCTCAAAAATTTTAATTGCATTTTAGTTTACTATGAAAGCAACCTCAAAATACAAATTCAGAAATTTCCTTATGGAAAAATTTTTAAGTTTTTGCACAAAAAATAAACCCTCTTAACTAAGACTGAATTTGATTTAAAACTCAGTTTTCCATAGGGGGAGTAAATTCAGCACAGATTTTTCACACCACCTTTGTTATTGAGGCTGATTGTGCTCCAGGCACAAACTAGTAGGATTAAGGGGAACTGATAGCTACCAGGACAATTTCAGAAGTCTGTGACATGACCTGAAGAAAAGATTGATTCACACTATCCCTTGACAAAGAAGATACGTTATGTACAAGGAGAGAAGCAGCCTGGCATCTGAGGTCAATTGACCAATGTTCCCACAGTGCAGAGATGGGGTAGGCTTAGATGTGCAGAGCAAATGAAGCAGTTTCTTTAATAACGGGCAATCAGCCCCATCTTCTTTGAAGCCAAGGGAATTCTCCCATTCATTTCAATGTGTTCTGATTTATATTATAAGGGAAGTATCCACCTCGGGTAGCTGAGTGCAGTTGCTTGATTCAAACCAAAGTAAAACATGTCTGACTGCTTTAATATTTCTTCAGAAGGTAATAGTTTAGAATGGAGTGAGCTGGAACAAGAAAAATTTTGATGCAATTAAGCCCTGATATTTTTTTATTGTTGTTCTTGTTTTGAATTTGTTCTAGTTCCTTTTCTCCAACTAGACCACTTCATCATTTGTTGGTAATGGTGATTTGCAGCTATATATGTAGCCCATACAGCAAGCGCAGCATGCCTTTTCCGTTACTCATTCTCCCCATGTACCTCTTACATCCGAAAGCCCTATGTGTCCAGTTTTATGTCCCCATGCACTTTTAACAAGTGAATTTCCAAGGTTTGTGTGGATGGTTTTTTACAGGAACTTCTTTGTCTACCTTCACTTCTGGTGCCCCAGAGATGCCAAGAGCATCAACATTCACTAACATCACTGGCAAATAAAAACACCCAGCTTCACGTAGGCCTCAGTCACCTTTTTTCCAAAACTTTGCTCCTGTAGTTTGTTTCATCCAAGAAAACTGCCTAGCCACAAGGACTATCACTAAGGACACCTTGAAGGGGAGGCTTAGTGCTTTAGCCTGTAGACTCTCAGAGTTTGTATTGGTATTTAGGGTTGATTTAGCGGTAATTCTCCATGGGGTTTTAGGGCTTTTTTTTTCTCCCCATTAAGTACTGCATAAGCATATCTCAGGTTGGCTTGAAGAGCTGTTCAAAGGATCAGTCTGCATATTTATTTGCTTTTTCTTCGAGATGTCATTTAACTTAGTTGTAGCAGATTTAGAAAATGAGGTGTAAAACAAATCAGAACAGGGATTTCTGGCATTGCTGGCAGTGGCCTGCTTGAGCTGGAGGCTTGAAGAATGGGTGAAAGCTCCAGATATGCTGCAATGTACATCAGACAGCAACTGAACAGAACCACGAATTGAAAAGAGGGATTGAGCTAGAGAGAAAAGGGATTTACTGGATATATTTCAGCAGACCAGGATATAGGATTTGATGGCATCCTAGGATTGACCCCATCAGTGTAGACAGCCTTGAGGACAAACACGGTATTTCTGTTATGTATTTGCAAATACCCTGGAGCAGTAGGCTCCAGTCACTGCCAGAGTATTTATTTTTTTTTTAGGCTTGACAATAAATACATTTATCTGCCAACTTGAGAATCACTGGTGCTGGAATTTTTGGCTGTTTACCTAATGAGAGAACAGAAGTAACACAATCTGACTTCCCCAGCCATTCGCACCTTCACAATGAAGCCTGTGCTTCCAGTGCTCCTGGTCCCACTGTTGTGTAGGCCTCCTTTCAGCTATCAAGTTCGTATGATAAATAGGTTTGAGGAAATCTTTTCACTTCTGTTGATCCCATGAGCAAATAAAAAAGTAGGGCTAAATATATGAAATAAATTATTCATTCTGAATTATTTACTCAGCTCTACTTATTTGTTCTCATTTACTTCCTTTTTACTTAAACTAGATCATTCATCTCTTCTTTCTTCCTTAAAAGATATTTCAAATTTTTCTTTAATCACTTTACACATATCAAATGCTGTTAGGTATTACCATCATGCTGCTGTTTGGGAAGCCTACAAATAGTATTGTATACATTGAAGTAAATAAACCTCATTAGCTTTGTTAACTCCATTAATCACAGTCAATAACATTAATGAGGCATACTTTAGCATCACTGTTAGAGATTTAGAACTAATTCATCTCATTATTAAGTTTTGTGGAATTACAGTCCTCTTCAAATTTGCCCCCCAGTACTATTAAATTTTATGAGGTCAACATTTTCCCATGAGTTCTTGAAATGTAAATTCAACCAAAAAAGGGGGTTTGGAAGCATTTTGAAAGGTTTTTAGTTTGAGTGCACAAGGACACAAGAATTGGAAAGTGAAGAGGACTGGAAATTGAAAGGGAAACTGCACAGAATTAAACATCTACTTTTTTTGTTTCAGTTGCTACACTCCAGCATCCATGCAGTGGAGGTGGCACCTGGGTAGTGGTGGCCCAAATACCAAACAGGGCTTAGTCACCGTGGAGTCAAGTCTGACCTAAAGATGTTGACTTAGAGGTTTAAAGACCCTTCCAACAGACACATTTAGTGGTCTCCAATGCACATGGACTTTACCTTACTGTTTCCTTACAGGTTGTCTTGGATATATTTATGGACTAGGATTTCTACATTTGGAGGGGGTTGTAGGGGAGGGGGTTATCAGACTAATGTATTAGTCTATTTGTAGACTGCACTGACAGTTATATTTAATTCATACTGTATTGTGCAGGCCTGACACGATAGAGTTAATTCTATATGGAGCTACAGAAAGATGAAGAGTTTCATTAAAATGTTGTTCCTTTTTTGTCCAAATGTTGACAAACCAGGTTTTTCTTAACTGTATAACATTTCTAACTGTCCTACTTGCACATATATCACATTTCCTGAGCATTTAAAATTTAAAGTAACACCTTTAATGCTACACTAATACCATTTTCTGCTTTTGATGTTGTTTTTTTTTTTATATATATATCTGCCATTCTGTTTCTGCCATGGATTAGGATTGGCAGTATCTAAAATACCTTGAAAAAAGATATGTCTTCCAATAAATCTTTGCAGCTGAAAGCAGGAATAACCAGTGATACAAAGGAGCCAGTTTTGCAGCTAGACTTGATAAGTATCTACTCACGTTAATACATAGCAGCCTCCTGTATGAGGTACCCAAATCTTCCTCAGGCGCAACAGCCTCTCCTTAGAGTTTTTCCCCATTCCCACATCATAAAAACAGATCAGTTGCTCTTTTCAAAAGACCTGCTCCTAGACAAACATGGTTCCTGTTATTTCAGTCCCCAGTTATGAAATGTTAAGCATTAAATGTCTGTGTTGGGCTTGAGGTCAATTAATTTGAATTTTAAGAACAAAAACCTGAAGCACCTCCAATGTGGCATTCCCTCAGTCAGGCAGGCAGCCTTAGAGCCTTTCCCCACTCCTCGTACTTTGCAAATAAGACATTTTTGTTCTTAGATGATTAGCTGGCAGTCAGATGCAGGAAAAGAGGGGGGCAAAACTGCTTTAGAGCTCTGCGTAGTGACTCGTCTGAGCCTTTACATCAGTTCCCTTTAAACAGCTCTGTGGCTAACTTCCCAGGTTTCTTCCAGTGACTAATGCTGGGTATTAGTTTAATGGGTCATAGTCACTGATTGGATCATAAATACAGAAAACCCACCACTGAAGCTTAAAAAAAAAAAAGCTATTCAAGAGGAAGCTAAAACTCAGAATAGCAATACAACACAGCACATATCTCCTGGCCTTCCCTTACAGAGGCAGCCTTTTCTGATATTGCTGCATTTTCCTTATGCTGAAAGGAAGGGATTTTTTTTTTTTTTCCTCAAGAAACCCAGATGTTAATCTCTTAAGCCAAAC
Source organism: Egretta garzetta (assembly GCF_000687185.1). Taxonomy (NCBI): domain Eukaryota; kingdom Metazoa; phylum Chordata; class Aves; order Pelecaniformes; family Ardeidae; genus Egretta; species Egretta garzetta. The sequence goes on along the minus strand of NW_009260595.1, from coordinate 777,979 downwards.
TCTTTTTCCTTTTCAGAAGGAAGGGGGAGCAGGGCTGAGGGGCTATTGATGAAGGTCACCATGGGATGACCTGGAATTGTTTTAGAATCACGAAGAGCTCATCAGTTTTGCCAGGTGTCAGTGACATTTCTGTTCTACTCCAGGCTGGTACATTGGCCTGAGTTTCTAAGGAAAGAGGCTACAAATGAGAGCAACTTCATTATTGCAGTGCTTTATCAAAGTCTTTGAGGGGTAACTAAGAAGCTCTTTACATTGACCTTTACAGCACAGGCCTGAGGCTCAAAACAAGGTGGTAATATTCGTCGCCAGTGAAGCTCTGCTGAGATACTTCATGCTGGAGCAGGTGGGAAGGAGGCAGATTGTTACAGCAGTGGCCTGAAAGATGTCCAGGTACGAAACCTCAGAGAGTCAGTGTGCACCGGTGACTGGGACCTATTTTCAGCCCTACTTGTATATCTTGCTCCTGCTCTGCTTAGGTGCCTAATAGCCATGTTCTGCAATGGTGACATCTGCTTATTTAAACTTTAATGTCTGATTTTGTGGGCCTTTGCCACATCTTACAGTCCCCACCACTAGGGTTGACCATTTTATTGTGGGGAAAGGAAGCATAAAGATAGGGATGAAGGGCAGCTGAGCCCAGATTGCACGCAGAAAGCAGGGACCCAACTTTCAAAGTGAGTAGGGGAAGGAGAAGATCAGACCCAGAGATGTGTCAGAATAAAACGTGACCAACTGCAGGCAAATACATGTCACGAATCAGGTCCTGAAAGTCGTGAGATTTTAAAATAAGATTGGGTATTTTTATTTGCTGTCTGTCTTAACAGTTCTCCTGACAGGCCTCATGTTGCGCTAACACAAAAAATCAGCCTGCAGTGCCAAAATAAGGAATGGTCCTTTCTAAGCCATCAACGTGGTGATCTTGCACAGGAAATGCACCCCTTTTTCCTGAAGAGATCACCAAATTATTCTCCCTTCTTGGGTTCCCTGAGACAGGTGGGGTGTTTTGTTCCTCCTTTTCTGTTTCTATGCCACCAAAACTTTCTAGAAGTGATGGTCATTGTAGTCTGAGGAGACAGGCGAAATAATTTCATCTGTCTGGGATTTTCTTTGCTAGCCAGAGAGCAGCAGTCCCAGTAACCATATTTGGTTTTATTTTATCCCAAGGAGTCTGTTGTGGGTGAGGCACAGAAAAAGAGAAGAAACCTTTCTCCATATGGATTGGAGGGAAATGCACTGAGCTGGACCTGTGTGGTCCTTGGATTCCTGTTGCTGGAGATGTAAAAGTGGAAAAACCCACTTGCTCCTTCACTTGGTGGTGGCCTCTGGAGCTGAGCAAATTGGGTTAGATTGGTCCCTTGCTTGCCAAGACATCAGCTTTCCACCAGAGCTTTTCCCACCCAAACAGAGCCCTCCCATGCCTGTCCCTGAGGGATCTCCACTCTAAGACATGGATATTTGACGAGCACGTGTTCATAGTGTCTTTGATGGCATTTCCATATTTGAGGCTGCTTTGCCAATTCCAGCCATGCAAAATTCACACAGTTTCTGAAAGCAAATCCCTTCTGGCTTCCTTCCATTTGTATTTTGCTTCATCTTGTAATTTTTAGGTTGTATTTGGTCACATTCATACAACTTCTCTTTACATCTGTGAAAAATGAACTTTAAAACCAAGTGAAAGTTCAAGCTTGTTTGGCTCAAGAGTGGGAGCTGAATATAACAAAATATTTCAAGACTCAAAATACAGAACATGAGTAGTACCAGCTGAGCTGGATCTCTAATCCTCATTTTCTCTCATTATGGACTTGCTCAGGAACAGTCTTTGTATCAGCACTTGAGTTTTAGCTTCAAGAAAGTGTGAATCTCTTAATGAAACACTAATTTCCAGGGACAGGTGTGGCATGTGTCAGAAAATGTGTCGGAAAAGACAAATTAGAATGTTTGTATTTTTACCAGGTCCATTGAAATACTGTTCTCGGGGCTTTCTGGGGAGGAAAAAAAAGCCAAAAATCTTTCACAGAAGCTCTGATTATTTTTTTGCAAGATCATCATAATCCCAAAAGTCGTATCTGACAGCCCACACAAGACTTGCTGCAACAGGGAAGTGGAACACCTGAAGTGTCCATCCATCATGCAGAGATGGGCATCCAGTTGCACAGCTGGACTCTGCCTTTCCTACCAGCAGTAGTTTTCACTCTGTATATAGACCAACATTAGATGCAGTGTGAAAGCAGCATGCTATCGATTTACTGTAACTTTATTTAAAGCTTTCTTATCAACCCAAAATTTTAGGATGTTGTCCCATTTCAGAACCTGAGCCAGCCACATTAGCTTTCAGACAGGTCTGGCTTTGCAGAATTGAAGTCATTCAGATGAGTTTTCATCCATTTTAACAGAATGAAAACCTGAGGATGACATGAGGGGCTCAAGAACTTAAGAGTTCATTGTACTTTGGATGGAGGAAAATCCAGATCCAAGGTGAAGGTCCAATTACAATACAGCTTGACAAAGACTTGTCATCCGCACAGAAATGTAAGAGTAAAAGGAACCGCCTGGATGACAAAGTTTAGTCCCCTGCTAATACCTGCATTATATAATCCCTGTTATATTTAAAAAAAAATACTTTAAAGGGACTTCTATTTTCCAAAAAATAGATTGGGGCTTAGTAAAAAGGAAAAGACAGGATTGAAAGTTTTTCAATCCTGGCACAGATAGGCAGACAAGCCTTGAAACAGGAAACATAACAGCCTTAGTGATCTTCTATATGCAATCAAGGTCACTGAAGAATTTAAGGAGAGCAAGGTGAGAGCATCAGTTACATGCCCAGCAGAAGCAGATAGGAGCTTCTGCTCTCTTTCATACTAACTGGAGAGGAATACAGGAGGTAGCGTAGGAAAATACTGTCTGCAGTGATAAAGCATCCTGTAAATCTTATAATTCTGTGCCTCCTGTGAAGTATGCCAGAACCTCAGCAGAAGAAGCACATGCCAGATTTGATTGACACTTTGCCAAGGGAAGGCGCAAGCACAGGAATGAAAGGGTTGCCATCCTCGCCTGGCAGCTCAAATGTCACACAGAGATAAAGGTTACTGCTAGTAACAAGTCTCATTTCCCAGGGAGGGAGCATGCAGCATCATGGCTCTTCACATATGGAAAGTGGTAGTGGAGCGGTCAGTTGGGTACACACACAGGCTTCAAGATTAAGAGCGACAACAACGTTGACTTCCTTGCTGTCACAGTGCCATTTGCAGAAATTGCACGCTGCTCCTATCTGATCTCTCAGTAAATCTGCAAGGACGTGGAAGGAAGACTACGCTCTTTGAAAAATGATGCACCCGACAAACAGGAGCTCTTGCCTTGTCACCGTGGGAGCGTGACACTGGGCTTTGTGGTGCTTTGATCATGCACTAGTTTCTCTCGGGGGCCAAGAGAGCATCTGAAGTCTCAAGGTGTGGTGCAGGTAGGGTCACCAGAGCTCCTTTAGAAGTTGCCTCAACCTTTTGTACCTGCTTAATTAGATTGAAAGGATCAAGAAACCACTGATTTTTGACTCTCCCAGTTCCACTCCCTGCTGCAAGCATCATAAAAATTAAAGTATGAAGGAGAAGAGACACTTCATTAAATGTTTAGAAGCTTCAGGAATGGATTATTACGCTAGGCAGAACGAACAATCCTGCATTTTGCTTAGCATTAAATATTTCCCCTTGATCGTCTTTAGCAATTGTTAGCTTGCTAACAATTAGTCAGCAAGGCCATCCTTGATGTGCAGGTCTTGTCTATAAGTAGTCAGGAAAACTGAATGTGATTCGGTCATCTCAGGGTTAGGGGGGAGGCAGGTGAAATCATTCCTCTTGAGTTTTTGCCTTATGTCCAGAAGTAAATCTGGCTGGTGACAGATGCCTTCCACCTTTGCTTTGCACAAGGTAAAAAAAAAAAAAATCCATGAGTAAAAGTAAGAGCATTTCAAGACTTTATGGTTGAATCTTCTGCATCTCTTGCTAGTTATTTTCCAATCACTAGCTTGAAAAGCCACTGGCTTTTAGCTTTCCATAATACCTACCCTTCGTGCCCTTCTTCCCTCTGCCTTTTTGTCTGTCTGCCTATCAATAGACTGATAGGATCGGTATAATGCTTGACTGCGTGCCGGTTGTCAGTCAAACCTCCCTGCCTTCACCACCAAACAACAGTCATTTGGGCAGCAAATTCTCTCCCGGGTAGGAGGTCTGATGGAGGGAGGGATTAATTCAGCCTCCCAAGATTTGCCCTTATGAAAGAAGGGACAAAATTCCTACTTCTGATTTCAGTCCTACTCTAAAATCCAGAACATCCCTGTCGGTTGCTTGTGATGTGCGCTCCATACCAGCCAATGCTCCCCACCTCGCCACAGGCTTAGTGGTGCTCTTCCTTTCCCAGTTAGGAAGATTGGATTTCTTTCTGGTTTTCATTAGCTTTATCCCCTCAGCAGCCTAACAGACTCTGCAGCTGCAGCAGGGGAAGG
>NW_009260595.1:743631-773296 GCF_000687185.1 Egretta garzetta | reverse complement strand
CGAACATCCCGCGGCACCGCCCCCGAGCCCGCCTGCCTCCCCGTGAGCCGCCGCAGCCCGCAAAGCTCCCCGCAGGCCAGCGCGTTCGAAGCCCTTACAGGGAAATCAGCGGGGGGCCAGGGAAGGTGGGGGTGGGCTCTGCCTAAAGGAGGGCCCGGGCCGTCCCGACTCCCAGAGGCAGCAAAAACCCCAAACGGGGGGTTTCATTTTTGTTCTACAGAGCTGTTTTCATCTGGATCTCGGAGAGACGCAAGGAAACCATACTGGGTTTTAGGCATTCGTTGCTGCTACCAGCGAGCCTTTGCCTGGTCCTTTGACAGTTACAGGGACGCAGGGCAATATTCTGCATGGTTATCTCCTGCACTCTGGCTCCTGGCTCTTGCTACGTCCTGGGAAACTTTATCTGATGCTTCTCACTCTGTAAGCGATGGTAACATTAGTGAGGTTAAAGACTGTAGGAAAGGTGTCTAATGGCATTCTAGGGTATTTTCTGAATTGCATTATGTTTTCTAGGAGGCTCTGCCAGGTCTCGTAGTCTTAAACCTGTTCTGGTTTGCTGTAGAAGCAAAGTTCACAGGAGTGTAAGTATCTCTACCGTTCTTCCCTTCTGTTTGAGTTTGTTTGACACAGTAGAAGTTTCAAAGGCCTAACATTCCCATATGTTTTGCAAAAATAAGAAAAGATCAGAGCTATTAGTGGTTTTACTCAGAATAAAGAGGGGAACATCAACCTACCCTTGATTAGACATCAAAGTGTGTGCTTGGGAGGGCAGCTGGAAGATGTAAGTCCACAAAATCACCATCACCTTCTGATGTGCTGCTTGCAAAATGACATGTTATTCTTCCCTACATGAGCAAAAACAAAGCAACAGAAAGTGAACATCACGGGTGGTTCTCACGCTGGTGCAATATCCTAACTTGAGTCATTTTTATAAGGTTATGGCAATACCCTGAAATTGTTAGAATGGCATCTGAGCTGCCTTTGTGATATAGAGGATTCTGTTATAGCTTCTGGTTTACAGTTTATTGTAGCAAGAAAGTATAGACCCTGAAAATCTATGATCCAATATTTGCTCCTCCAGAATATTTATAGTCTTATAAACATACAAATAAAGAACTCTTCCAGACAATTAATTTGTTCCATAAAATTATTTCATGCAAGGCCAAATACAGATATCCATGTTCCTAATGAAGAATAGTCTTCTGAGTCGTCACAGTCAAACCAGCAAAACAATTTTAGAACAAAATTACCTACTGCCTAGAAGTAGTACGGAAGCCTTGGAATCAAGTCAGAAAAAAATGTATCCAAATGAAAAGTGCAAACAAAACCACATACCAGAAATTGAGGTGCTGCTTTAGCAGAAGACTGGAAAAGGAGCCAACTGTATCAAATCATTCCACGTAGATTTGCTCAATCTTTATTAATATTCAAATCTTTTGAACCATAGGTTTGTGAGTCATGATAGAAGAGGAAGAAGACGCCCGTGCCACATGCGAGCCAAAATAAGTTATTCCTGTATAGCCATACCCATTCCTCTTGGGTCTGTTCACCTCTTCCTTCCTACACTAATTGTCTTCATGAAGTTTTTTTGTAGAGTCTCTGTTCTCTGGCAATTTATTTTTTTCAAGTGATGAGGGGCTAAGGTTTCCATGCCAATTAGCGATTCAGTCAAATCCATCTTACTTCTTTTCACTTTTGGTTTTATTTCATCTTCTCAATTTCATCTCCCTTTGACTCCCTGAAACAATCCAGTTTAGCTTGAAGATTTTTTTTTTTCTTGTTATTAATACAATGGCTCATTAGATTAATCTCTGCTTAAAATTCATGTCCTTCTCTCTCACCTCTGAGACAACCACTGAAAAGCGGCCCCCTCTGATGCATATTTACTGGCTGCTGAAGGTCACTTTCTGAAAAACCCATTTCCTTCCTGAAAAAGTCAAAAGATTCAGGAGGGATGGATGGATTATCCGGTCCTTCTCATTTATAGCTTGTTGGTTTAGGTTTGAGGTCTTGGGATTCTTTTTTTTTTTAATCGAAGGAGATTTAGAAATCCTTGCTGGAGTTCAGTGTTTGTTATTCAAACTGTGTGTGCCAATATGTCTTGACAAAGCAGCTGTGCTCTGAAAATGATGACATTTCTACCCCCCTGGGCTGGAAAAGGAAACTTCTGTCCAGGCTCCAAAGATCTCTGGTGACATTAAAAGAGATTTTCATGAAGTGGAAGGCAAACACCATTAAAAGCTGTAATTTTTGCTCTTAAGAAATTATGCATATTTAACAGGATGTCTTTGAACTCGTGCCACCTAAGTAGAAAAACAAACAGCTTTTTTGAGAATTTGAGGATTATTTTACATGAGAATTTAATTTGTTTAAATGGAAATGAATATGGATGAGGATATTTGAATAGGTTCAGTGTGTTCGTCAGTCACAATTGCCAAGCAGGGACTAATCTTGGTGATTAGTAAGGGTAGTGATAAAAATATGCTTGTACCCAGTATGCCTCCTGACTGGCAGTTTATCGCTCTTTGAGGACCAGATGTCAAAAGCCATATGCTAATATTCAGCACAGAACAATGCTCTGGTTTATGCTGTAAAATGCACCATCGTCGGCACTGCCGAGCCGTGAGCGAACGGCAGCCCGGAAAGCCAAGAGCCCTCTCCGGCGAAAGGCACATTTGCTGCAGCAGTTGGCAGAGGGGGAGCGGGGGCTTCTCAGGCTGCTCCAGGCTCTGCTGCTGGCTCCTGGCATCAGGCGACCATGATCAGGGAAGGGGAGATGCAATATTTTACCTAAACTGCACTTCATACTTATTTAGACTAGGAATTATTTTCTCTTTATGCAGCACCTGGCGTAGCGCAGTTTGGCCTTGTTACTGGAGGTGCAGCAATGAAGTTACTAAATCAGATTTAAAAGTGTGTTATGGGAGAAGTGCATAAAAAAAAAGAAGAAGAAAAAAAGGCCTGCAGAGATCAATGTCTTATGTTTATATAGGATTTCAGTCTGTGATCTTCCTGAGCTAGGGAAGTTTACATTTTACTGGAATGATGAGTTCTGAATACAGAAATAACAGTAAAAAAAAAAAAAATTCTCCGTTAACTGCTGCCTTTAAAGGTGGTAGTACAAGCACAAAAAAAGAAAAAGTGGGGAGGGAAAAATACACCCTTATACAGAGGAAAAGCCAACTTCTGCCTTCGGTTAAACCTTCCAGCCCCCAAAATCAAAGTGGTGCTAGGTTTGCCTGAAGGCAGTGTTAGGGTCACTTTATTCTGGTACCATTTTCTATGTGCCAAATACACTAATTATAACAGTTACTGGTAATTCTAGCCATAATGCCAAGGAATGAAGCACCAAAGCCCTCAGCACTCACTTCCCACCTGATCAGACTAAAGGGGCAGCATGGAGTAGGTTTCCTTCCCTACAAGCCAGGCCGTAGCAATCTGGAAAACTAACGAGATTTCTGGTCTCCAGCCACTGCCAGCGATAAACAAACACACCAAGCTGTTATTAAAGGCAATGGTGTTCTGCAACATGCTGCTGCTGTTTCCGCAGGACTATTCTGAAGTTTCAAGTCCTTCTGATTTGATAGTTTCTGAAGAAAAAAACTTTTCTTTCAAAGATCATTTGGGCTGAACTGCATTCACGATGGCTGTTCTCAAAGGTTGTTATCCTAATTTTACATCCCATTCTCTTGTACAGACTCTGAGATGAGCACAATTTTGTGCCTGCATAATTTCATCTCCAATTGCATCTACAGCCATAGCATAAATGGGAAGTGCCTCTTTGATTTGTCTCCATTCCGGGCTCTCTTTTGATGCAAGACAAGAATAAAAGCCTTACACAAAAGATCACATGAGTTCTTTTCTTTAAGGAGAATACTTGGGTTTCCGTGTGTTGGAAGAAGCTTGAATTTCAAACTTTTGGGGAGTTTGTCTGGAGCATTTAAATTGCAAGAGAAGATGCATAGTGATAGTTGTGCTCTTGTACAGGTGCTGTACAGCTGGTGGGAGCTTCCCCTTCACGCTAGGGCTTTGCAATACTCTCATTCTGAAGGGAGAACTGATAACATGCTCTGGGGGGAAGGAGATATTAATCCAGTCTTTATGCTATCCCCCTCCTTCTTTCTTTTTTCAAAGCAGCAATAGAGCGAGGTCATATGTTTCTCTGTAACATTGCTCTCATTTCTGCCATTTTATTTAATTCTTTTAATGAGTTATGTAATCCCACACTAATTAAGGAGGGCTTAATAGACCATCGTATCTCCATTAGTTTCACCTTGTGTTACTCTCGGAGGGTGTGTCATGCACAGGGAGGACTTAATAGGAAGGAACACCATGGGGGAAAGCAAGCTCTGGGAGATAAAAGATCCTGTGCATCTGTAGGAGACAAAAGTATTTGAGGACTTGGGTGTGTGTTATATGATTATGATCCTTAGTGCATGGATTTTGCCTGTGTTATTGGTTTTCCCTTTTTGTTTTTAGCTTGGTTGGGAGATGACGTTGGCAGAACATATTGGAAGGCCACGGGCTGCGGAGGATGCTGTTGGAGCAAGAGGTATTGATCACTGTGGCAAGTACTTTTGGGGTTGTGATGGATGAGGGTTAAAAAAGGAGGCTTGTAATGGGATCTGCAGGGAGTGCTTCTGCATGAAGATGGGTGCCCCTTTTTATAGTAAGATAAAAGTTGTGGTCTGTGCTATCAGGAATGATGCACACAGCAACGCGTGGAGGTATTTTACCAGACTTTGAGCCAGGGCTGCTTTGCAGGCTGCCAGCTGGGAAATGCAGGCAGAGTTAGCATGCAAACCTTGTGCCAGACTATTGATGTGCCCTGTAACACCTTAGCTTTAATGTACTTCTTGAGAGCTTGTTTAATATACCACTAAAAAGCTTTGATAAGGTGAAACTTCAGTAAGAATGGAAAGACTTGCCTACTGGTGAGCAGAACGTGCTCTGAGCTGGTCTGGTACATTTGTAAGAACTGGTCCTGTGCTGCTTGAATTTTCCCAGTGTTGTTCAGGCTGGTAGTTTTATTAACTGCTTTTCCAATACCGTATTATAAATCCACTAATTTATTTGGTTCTGGCTATATTGACTTGGTGAGTGGTGTTCCACAGTCCTGGTTTTTAAGGATAGTAGTTCAAGAGTTGATTGAAAAGACTAACAAAATTACAGTGGTTTGTTTATGGGCGACCAAACTTCTTAAAAGGATGTAGGCCAAAAAAGGTTTTTTCATGAAGTAGAACCACTTATAGTTTGTTCTTTTGTTTTCCAAGAGGAAAAAATAAGCCCAGGTTGAAATTCCATTCCTCTGCAGTATAAACAAGAAATGCTGAAGCCTTCTCCTACATGTTGCAACTAGTCCCTTAACAAAATTATTTATGGTTAGGACAAGCTCTATATGGACACAAAGATTTTTCTCATGTACTTTGGCAAGGTGACCAAAATCAGTGACTTAAAAGGTCCAGACGATTGCACCTCAGAAGAACCCAGTCCCTGAAAGTGGTTTGAAAAGTCACTTAAAATCTTGCTGTGAATCATAACTGTTCAGCCACTTTAAGCACCAAAATATTTATAAGAGTTTAGCTGAAAACCATGAGCTTTCAAGATCTAAATGGTTGAGGGACTCCTGAATTATCCTACTATTAGGTTGGATCAATTTTTTTTAAAGAGGTAGGAATATAGGGAACCATAACTGCACACAGAGATAACTATCTCCAGAGACACTAATTTCTGACTGCTAACAGTCACTTGACTTTGGACTTAACAAAGATGAAACTTTCCTTTCATTTGTTACAACACCATATATTCTTACTGTTAGCAGTAATATAGCTGATATGTTTTATTTTTTCAGCATATACTCTAGGAGGTCATCTAATTCTAAAGCTTCTGATGCTTCCAAATGTAATGATTCTGGGGGGAAAAGTCTCTCAAGCTTGGGTCACGGAATCTTACCAAGTAACAGAAATCTACAAGTTCCCAGCCCTGTAAGCATGTAGTTTGCAATTCTTTTGAAGCACTCTTCTGATGTCTGAGTCACCTTGGTCAAGGGAGGATGGTGCTCTCAAGGGGGTTTCAGGATATGTTGGTTAAGCTGACTTAGAATGACCCTGATATGGCTGAGACGTTCTGTATTTATTTGAAACCCCATTCTTTATCTTGGCTTGGCTCCCAGATAAACTCAGAGCCTACTTCATGGTTATAACAAGGCTGGCTTGTGTCACTTTGAGGAGCCCAAAGGAGATTATTTGTTAAACGGGAGCTGGGGAATCCCTGGCTCTGGCTAGGACACTATCTCCAGATGCTCCAGAGATGCTCTGAGCTGTGCTGAGCTGCCCAGGCTCCCGGCTGCATGAAATGGCAAGTGAAGACAAATGACTCTGGGCAGTGGGATACTGAGCTTTTTGAGCTTTCGTAACACGGCTTTTGGGACAGAAAACAGCATCCTGGTGTTTTAAGGGATGCCTACCCAGGGTAAAACTGAGAGCATGCCTAGATATTGCTAGGCTTGCCTTCTAAATGGATTGTTCTGAAAAATCAGCATAGGCTGGACAGGACGTGGGCTCATCTTTTTCCTGACACACTGATGGGTTTTTTTTACCTTAAGGCCTTATTTCCTGATCCCAGCATCACTCCTTGCGGGGTCTTTTGAGAAGCAGCTGTCGCCTTGGCCTACTTTGTGTCCTTTCCCAGTCACAGGGGAGAAGCAGATGGAAGCTTTGGGCTGCTTCATCTTTTAGATATAGTACGCTAAGAAAATAATGGCTTCTGTAGCCAAGGGTGGCTTCTAGCCAGGCCAGAGGCCAAAACATTTGTTTGCACCATATGTGACCCAAGTGCTAAGCTTTAGGAAATGGCCAACAGCTCAAACAGTCTGTAGTCTGTGAGAAAGGTATGGTGAGATGCTCAGCTGTAGGTAGGAGCTTCATGTAAGAGGAGGTGGTGGAGAGCTGGCTGCTGTGGGTGTCTCTTAGGTGTTTACCTCTCCCCAGGTACTCTATAGGGAGCCTTGGCAAACCTGGGCAGCACTTCAGCCCCTCTCTTCTTCTACATAGTTAGATCTAAATGTGCCAGAAACCCAAATCCTTTCTAATCTTATTTTGTTTTGCTGAGGTTATCAGTTATCCTCATAGTCCATGTATCCTAACTGTAATAGCAATTTTTTTTTTTTTTTTTTACTGGAGGAAGGGGGATACAATTTATCTATTGGCTTAGTCATTTTGATTTCCCCTAAGTACTACTGGAGGCAATATTTTCCCAAGCATAACTCTTCTGAGGGTAAAGAAAAGTTAGAAACCTAGAAATATCGCTAGAGCTCAACTGAATTACTTGTGCTAAACCAGTCCTTTCCTAAGTGGACTCTGGAAATAAGCCCCGCACTCCTGCAGGGTGTTGCAAATCATTACACTTGATGCTTTAATTTAGAAGTGCAAGTACTTTTTTCATCTCTCAAGCCCTGCAAAGCTATTTCTAAGGCAATTCCTGCAGTTTTTGGAGAGTCCGAATTGATCCCAGACTCAGAGCAGTCTTTAAATCCTTTCCAGGTCCCTGTGCCAGCTGCTGCTCCCGAAATGGCTGGAGTGGCCATCTGTCATGTTTAAGCCTACAAATGTCAAATATCCAGGATGAAAACAATTGAGAGAGGACGTCTAACTCTTCCCAGCTGTATCTGTCAGTTGAATGAAAAATTGCCTTTCCCTGTATGTCTGAACTGTGGACAGTCACCGTTGGCATGGTTGGGCTCCCTGCTCTTCTGCCTCTCACCTGGCTCTCCCAGGTGTGCTCAAAACAGAGCTGCCTGCTCTTCTTCCTAAATTCTCCTCCCCTAGCAAGGGAAGAGTAAGGAGCTGAGTAGATAAGAGATAACATTTTAATGCTGACTGATGCCACAGGCTTTCTCTAGCTCCAGATAGGCTGTTTCCATCCTGCCTGCACTGGGAAGTGCTTGAAGTTGAAGCACTTACACATTAGGTGGTGCTAAACTCTAATAAATGCAGGCAAAGTGATTACTGGAGCTGTTACCCATCCAACTTGCTGCACTTGGCAAGGCTCCGCACTCATCTTTGTGCTGTGGATGCTGCCCTGCAGCACCAATAGCCAGTTCAGAGGCTTGCCAGTTCAGTTAAACTTGCTATCAAATAATTGTAGCTAAAAAGTTTCCCGACTACTTATTTTTCTAGAATTACAGCGAACATCACCGAACTTAGGAACCTGAATTTAATGTTTTGGGACTTCTGTACTATCAGGGCTACTCCCAGGGTGGGAATAGTTAAATGAGGTAGAGGATGTCATCTCCAACCTGTCAGAGCCTGACAAACTGCTGTCCTGGCCCTTCCCAGAGAAGATTGTCTTTTTGGCTGCTTCACTTACTGGTGACCAGTTGCAACTAGAACAGGCCTTGAATTCAAGCCCCATCAGATAATGTTTTCCTAACCCAGGCACAGGGTTTGAGGGGTCAGTCCTACAGATGGCTCCTGTAATTTCCAAAGGAGTGTGCATTTAGGACCTTCATGCACCTACTTTAGTCACTACAAGGCTGAAAATGTAGATTCGTTTCCTAACTGAAAGCTTGGAATGGGTGTGTGTGTGTGAAACCTTATTAATGGACAGGTTATTATGAGGATACTTGAGTTGCTGTTGTAAGGGATTCTAGTTAAGCTGCCACTGAGCAAAATTTGCAACTGTCATTCACAAAGCTACTCTGTATTGATGGGTTTTGTAAATCTACTGAGCTATTGGAGATGATCTAGGGTTATAGTGGGAACAGGTACCTCTCAGGAGCTGCCTTGCACTTCCAAGTCACTTCTTGACTATTGCCCTCATAAGCATTGAATGGGATCTGAAGGTAACACTGTCAGGTCCCTCTTTGGACCAAATCCCTGTCTCTTCTTGCTTTAAACTTCTCCCAGACACTTTTTGAATAAATCACCATTCTGTGTGCAACAGATGGGTAGAAAACTTACCTAATCTTCCAACTAATACTAATCTTCCTGCATAAACAAAGTGGAAATTCACTTTGGCTCTGGAAGTAGCAAGAAAAAAATCCACAGAAGACATACATTGCTCTCTTGGGTCAAGTGGGATAATCATAGGGAATCTATTCTAATGTCTGGGCCAGATGAGGAAGATACTGGGAGAGGCAGGAGATGCTGTCATGCTTACCTGACTAAGGGCTACCTGCTTGAACACTCCTAGCTATATCTCTTTGGAGCTACATCTCTTTGGAGCAAAGCTACATGCCTTTGCATTTGAGAGGCAAGATAACAGCAAATCTGCAGTTGGATACCCGGTAGAGCTGGAGACTGCTCTGCAGAGCATGAGGAGGGGGAGATGTCCATGGTCTTCCCTGCATACTACTAAGCACCCTTTTTTTTCATGCTCTGCACACGCCTGAACAAGCTGTCTCCAGGCTGCATGGAAGGCAGTGGGATGCAGCGAGGGCTGGCATGGAGTACACCATACTTGCAGCCACCCATCAGAGTCTGCTGTTAAAACATTTAAGAATCACAGGAAGGCTCCTTTGAGTTCTATTACATGGGCGAAGCTTTGAGCTGGGAGATCAGGACCTTACAGGATAATTGTGGACAGCATTAGAAATGAAGGCATATAAAATAGCCGAAGAGATGCTTTGAAACCGGCTGCCAAATAATGAATAATCACAGAGAATTTAAATGAGACCCATAGTACAGCCTTTTGTTTCTTAAGGCAAGCTACCTCTCTTGGACTTTTTTTTCCCCTCTGAGAACAAAAGGCAGAATCAATAAGCCAGTCAATGAGACTGCTGGAAACCACTTTGAAGTTTTTGTGATGAAAGAGAATTTTCCTTCCTGTTTGAATTGCAGATTCCTTAGCACAAAACATGGCTGGTACACTTCCACCTCAGCAAATCCGACTGAGGCATCCGAGCTCCCATCTCACCCCGCTGCCCGACCCTCCTGCGTGCAGCTCCACTGAGGTCAGTCAGCTGTGGTCTGTACTGCAGGCATCGCTTTTCAAAGTAGGAGCTGAATCTATTAATTCACTATCCCAGCTCTCAGGAAGTTTTGATGTGGCCATTTTAAAGGCTTTATATGTTATCTGGGGGGGGGGATTTTTTCAAGCAGTCCTAAGCTCTTTTAGTCTTTTGGATTTTGCTTTTAGTTTGTGTCCGAGGGTCCAGAGGGCTTGCAATAGCACTATAAACTTTAGTGGTAACGTAAACGTTAAGTTGCATGTAAATTAGCACTCGATAGCCCCGAACCGTTAATGAACTATTGGTTAGAAACTGGTTGGGGGGAAAAATGACTAATTTCTAAATATGAACCAGTTTGAGTGCTACGAACCTTATCAGTCGTACTTTTAGCTTTTAAATATATAACAGGATGAAGCTGGCTCTCTTCTGCCTTTCTAGCTCATACCTGGAGGATGGTATCGCTTTGATTCTGGCAGTGAGGGGATGTTTGCTCACTCTTTGGCTCCTACTCCACAGATGCTCAGTTTCTCTTCTGCAGTTTCAGAACTGTTCAGTGGCACAGCACCAACAAAGTAACCAGTGTATGGTTAACAGGAGGCGATTACATTTTGATCTTACAATGGGCAGTGCTTCTCATCCTTTGCTGTCATTATAAGCTAGAGACCTCGCCAGAGACATGGGTGGTCTTTATTGGTGTGCAGTCATGTAATACAAGATTGTCCTTGACCAGGGCAGCTCTCATTCAAAGTAGCCCAGACAGGGATGGCTTTTGTGCTCTGCATGTTTGCAACACTTGGCAATTTCCTTTCCATTGAGGCTCCTTAAAACAGTCACGAAGTAATATTTTACCCCATTAAAAGATGAGACCTGAGGTGTTAGAATAGCAAATTCCAGCTAGATTAGAAATTGGCAGAGCAGAATTTAGGTAAGTAAGCTTCCTTACCCATAAAAATTACCTTGCTAACATCGGATGGTCTATAACCTCTTCTTGCATCTTACTGCATGATCATTAAGCCTTCAGTTGGAAAACTACAGCCTTTCAACCCCCCAGGGCCTGCTTTTGGTCTGCAATGGTTTGTGCTGCTAATCTAGTGGGACCCAGGACAGCTGGCCACATCCCACCTAGCAGCTCCCCATACAGACCTTGGGTCCTTTGACTCATCTCCCTTTTAGAGGGGAAATGTGGAATGACACACTTTGGTGCCTCATCTTACTAATGGTAAGATGGACCCAGGATGAAGAGGGTTTCAGAGAGGCCTGAGAGGAGACATCGTCTCCACCTTCCCTCAGCCTCTCCCAAATGCACTCCAAAGGACCCAGGTATATCCCAGGTTTCAGTCAAAGACTTTTAATGTCCCTGCTTCACTGCTCACAGAAATCCCTACTAGCCCAGTCATTTCTGCAGAAAGTTCACCCAACAGAAGTGCCTTGCTACTGCAATTTGCCTTAAACACTTGGGTTCCTTCTGAGTTAAGGTAAAGCAGCAGGGAGTCATCTTCAAGCGGAGGGTGGGAGAGAAAAGGTTAACCAGCTAACTGCAAAACCATTCCCTCTAACCAAATGCAGGGAGGCACACTGCATTTTTTATAGCTTGGGATAGAAAAGTGCACAGTATGTGACACTGATGCAGCGTGAGTGTTTCACAAGCTGGCCTCGTCTCCCTGAGGGGAAGGAGCTGGCGTGGCAGCGGCAGCCTGAGAGCCTGCAGGAGATGGAAGATGCTGGTAGGTGAGGCAGCTCTCTTGGAACCTGGGTATTTTCCCCCTTGGACTCCCATAGCTTTTTGTTAAATAAAGGTTTGGCCCCTTCTTAGCAGAAGAATGTGTTGTGCATCTGCTGCACTGACAAGCATCAGAGCCGGACAGTACCAGTGATGTGGTGGCAGCTCCGAAGGCTGCGAGCCTGTACTTGTGAATGCATGAATAATTGAATGCTCTGTCAGACCATGCTCTTATTTTTAGTAGCGTTGTTGAAAATGCCCTACGTGCTACAGAGATCTCTCTCTGAAAAAAGATGTTGTTTGCAATGTAACTTTAACATGGCTAGCAGAGTTTGCAAGCATAACAGCCTTGGGAAAACTGTGAGGGAGAAAACCCTTTGGCTTAGTCTGAGACTTGTTGTTCTACCTCTTATGCTATCTCAGATCTATGGCAGCAGGACAGGTGAAAGAAAAGTTCTTGTCACAGCTTGCAATGAAAACAGCCAGTGTGTGGCAAAGGAACCAAAAAATGGGGCTAAGAAAAGAAGTGATATATATCTCTGTAGGATACTTCAGCCAGGTATTTAAAAAATGACAGTCATCAGGGTATTGTTTTGCTTCCTGGTATCTAATACAGATGTCAGGGGGTTGGGTTTGGTGGGTTTTTTTCAGAGTAACTAAGTAAATTACTCCACATTCTTCTTCCTGGAAAATCACTTTGTTCCAGTTACCAGTGAACGATAAGGCACCTTTTCCCCCAAGTCATGCAGATGCCGAGGTCCTTTCATAGTCCCACCAACCAGAAGGTTCTGAAAAGTCTTTTTCCTGCTGCAAAAGTCAACGCGGTGTCTTATGATGTCACACCGAATAAACGGAAAGATTAAGCTGCCCAGAGCACTGAGCTTGCATGGAGAAATGAGGCTTGGAGCATGGAAGGACGAGGGTTACAATGTTTATACCGCCTGGCAAGGGGATCAAGTTTTGTCATTTATTCTGTACAGAACTTGAGCAGGATCCTTAGGGTGCTCGCCTGGAGGTCAGCAGCGCTACCACTGTGTGTGTGTGGACACTTGTGTGACCATTTTGCTATTTGGTCTGGCCCCGGGAAGCTCCAGCGACTGCTAAAATTGGCATCTTGGCCCCCTGCGGAACGGGGGGGCTCCCTTCCACTGAGAGCCACCTGGAAGCTGCCTCGGACAGGCGGGTGTTATGATGTGATTTTCCACTTAGTGTCCCCACTTGCTTGCTTTCTGGATCAGCTAGGAAAAGGGAAGGCCCTTCTTTCAGGAAGGGCAGAGGCCAAAAATCAAGAAGACCTGAGTGTCCATTTTTTTTATATAAGGGGTTAATCTTCAAAATTAAGCCTTGTCCAGGCTCTGACTACCCACCTTGGGGTCAGCGGCATCTCTCCTGATGCCTGTTGGGTCTGAATGGCTTCAGGATGCGACCCACACTTGCAGACAGTGTAACCTCCATCCAGGGGCTTGGCTTAGCTCCTCTGAAGCCTGTGGAGCATGGCAAACTAATGTGTAGGGCCTGACACAGAGCTGGAAATCCCTGGGAATCCCTCCTGAGCCAAAGAGCAGGGCTGTCCCATTGTGGATAAGCAAGTGCAAACGCTTTCATACCACACCTGCTATTGAGTTACCAAATGTGTTGGTCTCATTTTGGGTCCTGATTCTGTAAAACATCAGAACATCAGCGTGCTTCATGCTGATGGCAATACCCCCCATCACATGTTTACTGATAACTAAATGGTCAACTGGGAAACCTCACGTAGTTCTCTGGGGGTTTTTTTCAGACTGCAGGAGAGGTACCTGTCTGGTTTTTTTCAACTGTCCCTGTTAAGCTAGTTATAGCATATCTACCTTTAAACTTCACCTAGCTCATTAATAAAATCTTCCTCCCTAGATGTCTAAAGCTGGAAAGAATAAGGTCTGTGCCCACCAGCTCATGTATTACGTTTGCCTGCACATCACAGGCATTTAATACCACCTGGAATTGCAGAGGAATCTCTTCACATTTCCCCCTTGCCCAATTCCTCAAAACGGAAATGGGTTTCTTTGTAATGGCAATAATTTGAATAAATGTAGTCAATTCATTTATTACTCGTATGTTGATTTCAGTATGAAAGAAATGTCTTCGTAGCATTTATATTATGTAAAAAAGGAGATCCAAAGGTTTTCACCAGCCTGGACAGAGAAGGGATTGAACCAGGGCTCCGTATTGCGGATCAGCCCTGGGCTTTGGCACACTAACTCTTGGGGAATCTTTCTTTTCTGTCCTTGGAACTGGGGAGTCCTGAAAGCTTTACTTCTGCAGCTGGTGGAAGACAAAAACCTATTTCAAAGCTGAAGTCTTTCATGAAGGAACAACATCATATTTCCGATGATCCTAATTTTACCAAGATCCCCTATTTTAAGGTCAAAAACTGTGGTGTTTTGTTTTGGGTTTTTTTCAGATCTTGTACAAAGGCATCTTGTCTCCAAACAAAAGCACAAATGGGAGAAAATCCAGCCCCCACCAGGGATTTGTTCCAATGATAAACACCAATTTTGGTTTAGAATACTTTGTCTTCTTTCTTTTGTGAAATTTTCCAGCTTCTGTTTTCAGCAAGTTGTTCAAGTACTGCCATTCCCTGCTAGGGTAAACTCCAGAGGGATAAAATTTCCTGTTAATGGGGAATATTTGAACACATTAGTTCATGAGTTGGACTTTCACCCAATAATTCCAGCAACAATTTAGTAGTGTAATAAGAGGATTACCTCCTTTACTTCCCATTCCTGTTCCCCAAATTCATCAGTCTTCTAGTTATTTTCTAGGGCTTCCGGCCTTTGTCCAATTGAGCATTAACGTGTACAATTGTATCTGACAACATTTTAAGTCTATTTAAATCCAGCTTAATTTGATCTTTCTCCTTTGCTATATAATTCTTGATTCTTTTCCTTTGTCTAGCCAAATCTCGGGATGTGGGCCTCTAACCTGATCCTTTTTTTTTGTATGAATTGTTAGGATCCAGCTTGTGGCTGTTGGGAGCCAGTTGGCAGAGCTGCTTTTGTGTGCAAGATCAGGACCAGAGCTGAAAAAACAGAAGCATTTATTTCTCCAGGGTGTAGTCTGAGAGCAACTGGAAGGCTTGGGCTGTCACTAGTGTCTTAGGTGTGAAATACCCCCGTCTTTAACTAGGTGGATCTTGGACTGCATCCATGGGCCAATTTTCTGTGTAACCATAAATCACACCGCATTTCTTCATAGAAGAGAAAATCCACTGAGAGAACTGATTCTATTTGGGTGAGTTGTACTGTAAGAATATTGCTATTTTAGAAACAACCATTATTGGGTTTGATTTGATGTGGAATACAATAAAGCCCAAGCCGAATTATGGAGGGTTATTATAATTATTTTGAAAGCTCAGCATGGAAAAATTTGTAACAGCTCATGTGCTCACATCAGGGATCATTTCAATTTTACCCTCATGAACAGTCGTTCATTCATTGCTGATTGCTACAATCTTTTAATCAAGAAAACAGTGCGGATATTTTACTCCAGCTGGTAACAGGGTTTGGCAGAAAGGGTGAGATTAATTCTACAAGCTGAATTTGAGAACTGAATTTCTTCAAAGCAAAGATACTTGCTAAATAGAAAGAAGTGGCTTTAAAACTTCTTTAAAAGGAAAGATGGTGTCAAATTCAGCCTTTAGAAGTGTGTTGCAAATGTGCTCCGATCCTGGAAGCAGCACTGGCAAGGTCTGTGTCACAGGCAGCCGACAGAAGCGGCTTTGCCCATTGCTCTTCATGTGGCAGTAACGGGCAGGAGCTCTGGTTTGCTTCACCAGCAACAAATTACAAATCGCTAAGTGAATGAGCCCGCACACAACAAAACAGCTGGAAGCAAAGATCTCCCCGTCCATTTCCTCACTGCTCAAATTAGCTCATGCAGTGCTTGCTTACTCCTCAGAGTCCAAACCCAGCATTGTATCGAGCACCTCAAAGGCTGGTGGTGTTTGCCAACAAAAAGGCAGACAGACACTGCAGCTGGCTTCCCAGACAGGTAGGGAGGGGATACAATAACAAGTCTTTTCTGTGTTCTCAAAGTCCCTTATCCTTTTCAGGTTACTCACCACCACAGCTGTTTGGAAAGCACCTTTCATTATGTTCCCATTCTTAATGTGAAAGAGGGGAGAAAGCCAGCCAGGAGGATCTCTTTAGATGTTGTTGTCATCAACTTTCGTGGGCTTTTTTCCCCCAGGAAAATGATGGGGTTAAAAATGTTAGAGTTGTCTAGTGAAAGCATGAGAATTCTTGATGAAACCTGTTTTGAGGGTTCCCCCCAAAACACACAAACACACACACACGCTTACTTTTTCTACAGAAAATGGTACTTCTGGAGGAAAGAAACCAAACTTTTCTGACCACTGTTTGACCAGCTTCAAGACTGTGACAAATCCTTCAGGTCCTGATTATAGTCTGATGGTG
This sequence comes from Egretta garzetta, assembly GCF_000687185.1. NCBI lineage: Eukaryota > Metazoa > Chordata > Aves > Pelecaniformes > Ardeidae > Egretta > Egretta garzetta. The sequence goes on along the minus strand of NW_009260595.1, from coordinate 757,173 downwards.
TCTCCCATCATCATTTTAAGCAGGGCCCATCCAGGTATGAATGGCACAAGTAAAAGCACTTGTGTTGCAGAGTTGCCTTGAAGAAGGACCCATTTGGATGTCACCAGTGCCAAGTCAGTGTTCAGTTTTGAGTTGTTGCGTGGCTCAGTTGTCTGCTCTTATTGTGCTGGCTTGTGCCTGCTCTGGCTCTGCTGTGGACCAGTTTGGATCCATGCTTCCTGATGGGGACACAGGGACGCTCTTGGAGTAGGATGCTAGTTAGACTTCTGCTCAGATGGCCCATCTGAGGAGACAAGAGCAAAGGACAGTTTATCCCACAGACCTCACAACTGGTTTCAGTGACCAAGTTTGGGAACTTGTGAAGGAGATATCCAAGCTGTGAGAATCTGGTCTCAATTCAGGCTCATGCAAACAGGCAGGTATGGAGCAGGACCAAAGCCCTGCCAAGCCACACAAATACCTGTTTTGCAATCAGGAGATATGAATAAGCAATCTATACTGAAATGGGACGCTCTGCTTTTATAAGTGTTTTTCTAATCTAGCAAGCGGGGGAAAACTGCATCAAATATGTACTTTTTATAAGTGATATGACACCGCTAAGTTCTGTACCACTTAGGAGGTTTTCCATCAAGTATAAAAGGATATGGCCAAGATGCTTTAGCCTTTCCAGGCACAGGTGGAGTGATTCCAGATATCAAAGGTGCAACTGAGAGGCTTCCCTACTCCCTGCCCCAGTAAACTCTTGGTGGCTTCACTGAGAACCTTGCACAACAGCAGAATTCAGGTTGGGGCCAGTTATCATTAATATAATAAAAAGCAAATGAGAAATCCCTGGTTACATATGTCATTGCTACCTGTTTTCCCAGCTTACTCTCCAGACAGGCTGGGTCTAGGGGGTTGTTTTTTCTATTGCCTCTTCTGGAATGCTAATAGGAACTGGGAGACTTGAATCTATTCAAATTGATCTCTTGATATTTCTCTTTCATTTCTATATTGAAATTATTCCATAACGAGAAAATGTTTGGATTTGTCATACAGAATCAAACAGCTTTGATATGCCATACTTCACCTCCTACGTGGAGGGAGTATAAATTGACCTCTGTTATGGTGATACTTCCCTTATCTTTTTAGTGGCATGAAAAATGGCAAGTAAATCTTCTATGGAAGCTCCCAGCACAAAAATGAAACTGAAATATTTAATCCCCATGGAAACAGCTTATCATGGGTGGAGGATTTCCCCCAAAATCAGATTGTGAGCTTCCAAAAACACATCCTGGAAACAGTGATTTCATATCAAAGCTGAAAAGGGGAGTGGGAGGAGGAGAGAGGAGAAAGGAGATTTTGGGGAGGAGGGGGAACCCAACTGCTGATGTTCACCCAGCCTCTGCAGTCTCAGCCTCCAAGATCTAACTCCTGTGGATTTAGCGTACATATGAGCACTTCCACAGATTTTAAGCACTGCAGGCAAAACACCATTGCAGGGTATTTAACCTGAAAGCAAAGAGGATCCTCTTTCTTCCTTTCAAATCTAAATCCCTTGTTAGCTTAATTTCTTAAGAGAGGAGCACAGTCAGATGTTTTTTCCCCCAATACAATTGAGTCAGGCTTTTTTTTCTCCTTCACTCCCAAAGTACAAGTTTCAAAGGAATGCTTACTTTTATTTGTAGCTTTTTTCTGATCACTGAAGTGCACGTGATGCATCAGCTCCTTAAATCCCTTTATTCTGTGCCTGAGTCTGTACTCTTCGAAGGGCTTTATTTTCAGTCTGCTGTGTTGCTTTCTGCTCTCCCAAAGCAAGAGTTTTTCTTTCAATTGCAACATTTTAAAACTTGGTACCTGCATACCGTCACACATCAAGACCATCTTCTCTTAAGTCTTAGATTTCCCACTCCTCTCTACTTCTAGGCAATGGTGAAATGCTCTCAATTGCTTGTGTCATCCTCCAGTGAGGAGAAGGAAGGAAAATCTCTCACGAACAGCCCAGACCACTTTCCACAACCCATGAGTGAACCAGATTCCCCCTGTCCCTGTAACCCAGAAATTATTTTCTTTCTGCGAGTGACTGAGTTTTCCTCATACTCTGTTATGATATTTCCTCAAATGTCTCTAGTTATGACACTTGGATTTCTCTTTTCTGTGGCTTCTCTGTGGCTTGAGAAATGCTGCTCAGGCTCTCAAATCATGTAACTGCTGATGATCTTTGCACAGCTGAGGGGGAATGAAGAGGTCCCAGCTAGCAGCCCACATCAGAGCCTTTTATTTCTAGTCTTGCTGATTTGGATCTTGGCTGGGGTCTGAGTAAAAACTGACATTATTTGACAGCTGATTTTTAAATGATGTGGCAGCTTTTATTTTCTAAAGGGGTGCAGCTGATAAGGGATACTGGGAATTTTGGTGATGCACTCTCAACAGAAGAGAGGCCAGGGATTGAATTAGCATGCAGGCTGAATTGCTGGAGCATGCTGAAGCATCTCTTTGATCAAATTAACGTACTGTCAGTGCAAACAACCCCCACGTGCTTATTCAGGACACCCTTTGGATTACTCCTCAGAACCCAGGCTGTCACAGATTTTAAAAGATTACATCCTCAGATATCAAGACCTATGCAAGTACCATCCATTATCCAAGTGAATTTCAGAGTGGCAATATGCTCAGGGTGAGATGGAGCCTTGAATGCCGCAAGCAACTTTGCATGCATCCATGCAGCTATACTCAAGCAGAGGTTCTTAGAGCATTAGGAGCCTTTGTCAGGAGACTTCCATTGAAGTTCTGTGACCCTCAGCTTTGCTTCTTGCAAAGAGATATATGTAAAAATGTACGGCCTTCCATAAATACCACCCAGGCCTGGTGAGCAAGGGGATGGGGAGGGAGGACTTGCTCACTCAGGCAACGTATCTTTGACTTCCCTCTGAAAAGAAATAGTTCACTTTTATCAGAACTTGGCAGCAAGCAGAAGAAACGTAAAGAGTAGCACAATCCAAGCAGCATCCCAATAAGGTCTCCATGTGGTGCCTGGGTGCTGGGCAAGCAGTGACTCTTCAGGCCGAAATGGTTAGTCTGTCTTTGAAACCATTCCAAACTCAACTGCCCTTTCAGGAAGCACCAAAGAAGCAGCTAACTTGTACCAACCATGATGGCAATTTTAGTGACTTTCCATTTCAAGACGGTCCTTTCTTTGAGTAAGGTGTGTAAGTTTGTGAGCTGGTCTAATGCCTGGCAGATGCACTGAGATGTGAGTAGGTTTTCTCCTTCTAAAATTTGCTGTGCTTGAAGGTTTCCCATCAACCACCTTTAAAACAGAGGGACAAAGAGCCTTTGTTTTCCTATTTTCCATCTGTGAAATGAGATGACAGTTCCTCTGAGGCTTGATTTACTGTTTTTGTAGAGCTCATGGTAGTTTCTGCTTGGGGATCTCAAAGGGCTGCACTTCTGTCTAGTGTAAGCACCCTGACTTCAGCAAAGCTATGAACTAGATTAATATCTCCATCTTGTGCTAGTAGCTCCTAACTAATTTTATTAAATCCTTTCCAGACCCAGATCAATATCTGAAATGCACTCTGTCCTGTAATTAATCTGATGAGCCATGCTATCCATGTTTACAGGTCCCTTCAAATTTTTCTTTAGAGTCTTTTATTTTAAAATTAAACTGGTTTAGCAGAAACAAGGTCATGATCTCTGTTTCTCGGTAGCTTTTTCATGCCCTTATTAGATATCCTGTACTGAGTGCACTCAGTAATACAATGATCCAGCCCTGGTGAATAGAGTTGGATACCAGGGTCTTAAAGACCCCTCATCGGGGCAAGTCTGGCAGTTTGATGGCTGATATGTGAAAGGCATTGGTCAGACCAGCCTGACAGATGTGTGGATTTGTCCCTCAGAGGCATAAATGTGTGATGAAGCGTGTGGACCTACATGACTTAGAGCAGCATCGTGTCAGCATTCCTGGCTCCTGCCTCATGCAGTTATGTTCTTCACTTATGCTTGGTCTGCTTCAGCTCTTGAGGGCAGGGTCTACCTCTTGGTGAGGACAGTCTTCTGACACCTGGCTTTTTTTGGAGCAAAGGGCTATTCCACAACAGCCCCATTGATCCGTGATGGACTACGGTACTACTAATTGGTGAGGGCATGAAAACACTGGTGTTTAATTTTATATGCCCTTCAGAAAAATGGGCATGTGATCTTAGTTTATTAATAGTATAGATTACTTCATTAACAGTATAGATGATAGCAAGACTCAGAAGTAAACTGTAGGAGCAGAAGGAATTAATAGAATAACATCATGACTCAATTTTGTTGCCATTGACCAATTCTCACACAGCTCACATATGTGAGAGTGCAGCAGGCAGTAATTAATGCACTACAGTTGTGTCTGGGCTTGAAACCACAGCTGGCTGGTCTAGTGTTGGCAACAACTTCCAGTTTGAGGAGGTGGTTTGGACTACAGACCTCCACAGGTCCCTTCCAACATCTTTCCAGGAGTCTGTGACCCTGCCCAGGAGTCCTGTCATGTTGCACAGTGCACAAACGTTCACCCCCCAGTGTCAGAGGAAGGGGTCTAAGGATGGGGAGAGGACATTGGATATAGGCACAGGGAATCATGAGACAGCTGGAAACAATATCGCAGTGTTGCTTTCTTTTCCTTCATCAGTCTTCAGCATGCTTCTTTGGAAAGGACTCAGATAACTGAAGGCATCAAGAAGGAGGTGCTGGAGATGTTTATGGCAACAGAGACAACAGGAGGTGCAAGGCTGAGCCAAAACACTCAGAATACTGGGTGGAGAGCAAAGCAGTCTATATCAGCCAGGGAGATTATCTAGTCTGTCTGTAGAGTTTTCCATGGAAATCTGAAGTTTTTCCCATTGAAAGAGTGGAATTCATGAACATTCTTGGTCTTAGATTTAAGGTTTCTCCATGAGACACAAAGAGTATGGCAGAGCTGAAAATGCAGTACTTGGAATCAGTGAGAAAGTTTTGTTTACCTCTCGGCCAGTGCCGGAGCTGCTAAAGGTGCTCAAAAGTCTTGTGAGGATGTTCATCCCAACCCGTTTTATTATTTGAAGCTTGCATGGGCATGGGGAGGTGAGGAGAGAAATGGGTCCTTGTGTCCCTTCTGTAGAGACTGAAAGTGCTTATCAGCACTTCATCTGATTTGGCACAGGCTTAGGCTGCTCTTGTGCCCAGTTCAGTCTTGCAGCTGGTACATGTGCTAGTTTGGATGCAGAGACTGTTTAAGAACATCCTCCTTGTCTCTGAGGGCGTCTGCATGCCTCGCTGTTCCCCTTGTGTAAAGGGGAAGCCCTGACCACCCAGCTTGTGAAAATCACCCCACAGCTAGGGCACTTTTGTATAATAATTTTAGCCTGGGTCTGGTGGCCAGCCCTGACCTGGAGAGCTACCTTGACCAGCCAGAACAGTGCAGGCCTGCCAGGAAAATTGCAAGCTCTGCTCTGCAAAGAGCTGCTCAGCTGGGCTGCTGCTGCGTGCTGCTGGGTTGTGAGGATGAGAAACCCCTCTCGGTTGGGACCTGGGGCTCAGCTTGGCCACACATGTGGGCTTCTCTATCAGGGTCACACAAGCACTCCCATTCCTGCAACTACATTTTAGGAGAGTGCTCTGCATAGTTTGAATATCCCAGAGTGGGGTGGGGGAAAGGGAGTAGCTCTGCGTCTCCTCTCCCCCTTCCTCCTCATGGGAATTAAATGTGAGAGCTAAGTGCTTGCTTTTCTGAAGCTATTATTGGCAACCAATGCAAAATGTCCCTTTTCATGACAAGTAAATGACCTGCTAAGTACAAGCTATAAAAATGCAGGTCATGTTTTCTGTTTCATTAACATGCTGCCTGACAAAGCCTTTGCCTGCTGGGGCTCTCTGCTGGGGAATGGGAGTTAGAAAACCCTTAAGGATTTCTCACTGTCATTATGAGATAGAGAGGCAAACAGGCTTCTAAAGGAAGGCAGGCTCCCAAAAGACAGGCTGCCTTTGTGTCCTGATCTCATGAGCAACCACAGGACGAGCGAAGTAATGCCATTTACACACATAGTCCCAGTAGCATGGTGTTTGAATGCTTTTATGTTTCACTAATAGCTGGGCCTGACTGTCCCAGAAGTCAATAAAAAGGGTTTTCCTTGATTGAAACAGGCAGTGGACCAAAAGTGTTATTTCAGCCACAAAAATTTTTGCAACGTTGGAAAGTAGGGGGAGAAGAGCAATATGAATCAGAAGGGGAATCTGAGGGAGAGCCTCTTTGAAATGCTTTTCTACAAAAACACTGGCTACCATAGTCTTTGGGTCAGTAGCATCAAAAATTTGCTGGAGACAGTTGTTCTGTCCAGATAAAACTGTCTTCCAGAAATCAGAGAAGTGTACCCCTGCAGGGGACATCCAAGGTGGGTTCAGAGGGTGCATCACTTCTAGGTCTAACTACAGGGCTGTCCCAGAAAGGACGTAAGGAGGGTGGACCTTCATTCATGTGCTTGGCTAAGGCAGGGTTAATCTAAAGCTGGATTCTGCCACCATATAATTCTGGCAGATATTTGGATCCAAGGCCTTTTCCCTGTGTAGGGAGCTTGGGCTTGAAGAAGTCTGAAGAGCATTAGCTTTTGCTCTTGGCAATGTTGAGTAGGACACATCCTGCCTTCTTGACTGCGTTCTCTGGGCTTGCAGGGTGGTAGTCAATGTGCTGGCTGTGAGGTCGTGTTGCCCTGCTCAGGGCTGAGGTTTGACTCTCCAATTCCAGGCCAGCTCCCATTCTTCTTGCCTGTCCTGCTTCCTCACCTATGAGCTGATAAAGTGCATTTCACATGGAGAGCGTGGAGGCTGAGATGCAGCAGAGAGATCTGAGATGTAACCAGTGCCATTCAGAGGCTTATAAGTGCTTCCTCGAGCCAACAGGTATTTCCAGGTTTGGCATCCAGGTGTTCTGCTGAATCACTTCTTGCCAGAGGCGGGTTTTAGGGACCAGGCTGCTTTGTGCCCTCTTCTGTGTTGTTCACTACCATGTACCTTGTTCTCTACAGTGCTCTTGCCCAGAATGCCAATGTTTTGGAGCAGCACCATCAGCTGCAATCCAGGGATACTCAGCCTGCAATGAATGCATTGATTCATAGCTTATTTTTAAAGCCAGAAGGAATTGCTATGTTCATTCGCTCTGACCTCGAGCATGCAGTGGGCACGGGAGTATTTATAGCTCTGTTTACAGCATTCTGCTCTGTATACAAGCCAGTAAGACCAAGTAAAGAGCAGGGCCCCTGCCTCGGTGTAGGTTTGACAGCCACTACAAGCTCAATGGATTCACTAAGGTATTGCCCTCAGTAAATGGCAGGGCAGAACAGCCCTGCTGATTGCAGAGCGTGTGGGCAGAGTCACCCGCCCACAGGACTTGCTGCTCATCCATCTGTGGCCTGTTTGCAGCAGAAGCAGGAATAAGCTCCAAGTGCAAGGACAGAGATCTGGGAAATCCTGGGTTTCTGCTTTAGTGTTTCTTAGTTTCCATGCTGCGCCTGTCTTGCATCTTGTCTTGGGGAACCATCTCTCCGATGTTCTAACCATACTGAAGCAGCCCAAAAGATGCATAAAGTCACTGGGTAAGATGGTTGAAATGAGCCTAGGAAATAATAACTAACTTGTAGGGAGATGCTGGACAAGAGCAGGACAGAGCCACCACCAACTGCAGCTGTGACAGCTCTCCCTGTACAGTATTTCCCAATGTGTGTTCCCCACTTTGTATTTGGAGTTGCAGGCTAAGACATAGTGTGCTCCAGAGCACCGTGGTGCTGCATCTCCGATGTGGTCTTGAACTGACCTGCCCAAAGCTCAAGCACTCCAAGATAAACTCGCTTGTACCTGTGGGACAGTGACCATTAAAACTGAAGCAGTGCGAATACAGCCTGCTTCCCACTTACCATGTTCTGTCTTCATGCCTCACAGCACGCAGCCAACGTCCCGGCCACTTGTCTTTCTGCCATGCTTAATTCTGTTGCCTTAGCTCTTGACGTGTGGTGAGTGTCCAGGCAGAAACCTGAGCATTAACCAGATAGATTTCATAGGTAGATTAGCTAGTTGTTCTTCCTGTTGGATGTCAGTCCCCTGCAACTGCTTTTGGACTGCCAGCGTGACACAAGAAGCCCTTGTCATTCCCTTTCCAGTAAAACGACAATTACAGTATTTCTTAGAATAAGATTTTAATAGCTAAATTTTGTTAGCGTTCTGATTGACACGCGTCCCTTCAGGTTCAAATTCCCCTTGAGAGGCTGCCTTTTTCACCAGATTGTATCTGTGAGTGAACGTGTAACTGACTGTAACATGTACTTCCCTCAGATGAAATCCCTAAGAGGGAAAGTAATTACCTCTTCACATGCAGAAACGGTAAAATCAGCTGGAGCTAATGCTTTGATAGTTAAGAGAATCAGTTATTAATACATCTGCATAGAGGCAGCACAGCCACCAAGGCAACTGTGAATCTCACAATCTTGCTCTTGGGCAAAGTATATGCAGTCGCCTAATCTGTTCCTTCTCTCCACAAGCAGCTCACCCAGCAGTGTGAACAAATTACCTGGAAATGTCGTCATCGGCCTTCATCTGGCACTATCTCCCCTTCTGTCTGGGTCATTGATTTCCTCATCTCCTCTGCCTTAAACCTCACATCACCCATTAATTTGCGCTCCCCGGTACTGAGGCAGCAGCACCGTGCCTTCCCTGCTCAACACCAGCAGCTTTCAGCCTCTGAAGTGCCCTTCGCTGCTGCTCGTACGAAGACCTCCTGAATGTGTCTCAAGTGGCCTCTCTGCCTGCTCCGTAACAGCATGTGCTCTGCCAGCTTTTGTTTCATTGCAAGAGAGCTTAGAGCTGTTCTGCTTTCGGAAATTGGGTAAGATTCAGTCTCCTTCCTACAATGACTCAGTGTGCTGGAGAAATGACTCCTGCCTTGTACGAGCAGCTACCGTGGAGCTCTCAGAGCTGTGCCAGCCTCTGCTAGCCACCAGCTCCCCTCCGGAGAGCCCCTTCACCAGCAAGGAGCCGGGGCTGCTCCACACTCTGGTCTTATGATTGCTAAATATAGAGTCCGTTGATAAATAACATAAATGCATGAAAGGCCCAAGAACCAACAGTCGTTGCAGCATCATCTTAGGTAATACAGCCTTTCCCTCTGTTCTTTTGCCCACGTCCCTGTGGCCTTTCAACACCACCGTTTTGAGCATTTTGTGTAGATATCTCTGTGTAACAAATTCATACTCGGTTCTCGTTGCAAGAGTGTCCAGGATCAGGTCTTCAACATGCAATTCAGCCCAGAAAAAACATTCTGTAAGAGAAAAAATCTTGTCTGGCTAATCGCTGGTGCTGTGTGATCGCTCTCTGCTTGCTCTGGTCAGAGTTTATTCCCAGTCCTGGTCTGCTGCCATCGTTTAATAGCTCGGTACCACTCGGATCCTGTATCAGACCTGTTTGCTGAGCTGAAGCCAGCTCAGGCAGCTGAGCCGCAAACTTTTGCCTACTGTAGGTTTGCACAGCTATTCCCAAGGATCTAATCTGGCCAGCAGAAACTTACTTACCTTGAGTTTTATTAAGAATTATAAAGTCCCACTTTTCCTCAACGTTTGTAAGCTGAGGGCATCTGACATGGAAATAAGTGCAAGGTGCTGAGGCTTCAAATGCAAAACACGTATTCCTAAATTAATGGTGATCTTAATGGGAATAAGTCCGTTCAAAGGAAGTGTCAGATAAAATTAGCCTATTTCCTTAAGGAAGTGTGTTCTTTTGTAAAGCTCTGCTCATCCTTGTCTTTCTAGAAACCAAATTGGCAGCCTCTTTGTTTCACAGCTGAATTCCTTATCCCAGGCCTGGAATACGTACGGAAAAGTATTTCCAGAAAAATCCCCCTGTTATAAATACCCTGGAGGGAGGAAAGTATTCTATGTATCCTTCCTAAAAAAAAGAGCGGCAGGCTGCATGGAGAAAGGGCTGGTGTCTTGTACTAGGGGAGGAAAAAAGTCTTGATCTTGGGGCTGATGTTCGCAGTGTGTGCTCAGGGCGAGTCCCACGACAGGCAAATTGAGATCAGAGCAAAGACTCCTGAAAGAAAGCTACTGATTTTAGTCCCTGTATCCCTGCTTACAGGGTCTTTGCTATAGAAATAAAAGCGCTGCGCTTCCCTGTAATTTTTCCTTGTTAAAAGGTGCAGCACCCCCAGCTCCCCTTGAGCTTTCTGTCTCTGCCCTTGCTCCATTTTCTACATATAAAGCCTCTCGGGGTTTTTTTAGTTCATGACCTGTTTATAGCGGGTGCTGGGTGGTCAGCCTGTCCCAGCCCTCCTGCAGCCACACCATATCCCGTCTTTAGCCACGCTGGCTCTTAAGCAGTCACATGTGGACTTTTATCAGGTTTATGTAGTTGCATGTGAATATCACTAGATGTCCTCTACTGCTAAGTAGCTTTACCACAGCCTGTGCCAAGTACCACACAGAAAGTCAGTGAAATGAATCTCAGCTGTTTAAGCTGCCTTTTTTCTTGATAGCTTCATTGTTCCTAGCCCACAGACACACAGCAATATTCCTCGCCCATAGCCTGAAGGAGTGATCTCCTACCTCTGACCGACTGGACTTAGAGTGATGGCAAAGCTATTGTGTTGGTTCCATGCAGATTTGAAGCCATCTGGCACATCATAGGAGCACCTCAAGTTTTTCCTTTGCCTCTCATTTGAGACTGAGCCACCAGGCAGGGCTCAGGCTTTGGTCTCCTTCTGCTCTTCTCCAAACTCAACACCAAAGGTCAGGCGCGTGGGTCTCCGCTCTAGCAAGAGCTGATCCAGTGCAGGATGCACTCTGCAGCGTGCAGCCAAGTACAGCTCCCTGTTCCAGCACAACCCAGCTGCTCTCCAGGCAGCGATGCCACAGCAGCGCCTTGGGTTAGCTCGCGGAGGGCCACCGCACGCCCTCACACCCCATCTCCACCCTCTGCCTTCTCTGCAGTGACCTCTCATCCCCAGCTACGTGGCAGCGTCAGGAACTTCTACAGATAAAAATCTTGCCCGTTGCACTGTTCCTGCAGAGAAAGCACTGGGGTCTTTTGTGCGAGCAGCCCCTGCCTTGCTGCCGTGCTGCACCAGCCCATGTGCTTGAGACCTCAGCTCACGTGCAGCGTGCCAGGGTGGGCAAGGGAATCATCCCCGGCCAGCCCAAAAGGTAGCAGCTGCCAGCAAAACCAGCCGAGAGGCCACACGTGGCTCGCACTGCGTTAACCCACTCAGCTTTAATATGGGAAAACAAACAGCCACATTCATCCAGCCCTAACAGCGAAATATTACGCTATATAAATAATGCGTCCTCTTACTTAGAGACAGTTCGCCTGAAGTATAGTCTGACCTGAGCAGTTCAGAGACTGTATGGTCACTTTAATCTATTAAGTGAAGCTGAAACAGACTGGAAATGTCACGTGCTTAAAGCTGTAGGGGGGCAAATGTTGGCTGAAATCTTAAGGCACTTTTTTCATTTATCTTTGTATTCAGTTCCACAATTTGAAGCATTGCCTGTCCTGTACTTGCATCCCCCTGGGGAGGGCCGGTAAAGGGGGGGCTCTTCATGCCACTGCCTCTGCTGTCAAGCTGAACATGAAGTTTTGTTTGAGGACTCCTTGGGGTGACTCAGCAGGATACAAAAATGCACTTAAATAGGAGTTGTATTGTGTAAGCGCTCAACCACAGCAGCAATTCCCCTTCAGCAATGTTGTTAACTAATACACACTACAAGAAATTTAATGCTGCTCCAGATACTGGCTGGTATTGAAAGAAGAGTTTTTGGCTTTCCTCCTTACATAATTTTAGTATTTTTTATGGGCAGGAAGGCTGTTGAGAACTGAGGAATACCCTGGAGACCCGATGTGCAGTAGCTGGGCCATGGGCTTTTCCGCTCAAATGTTACTGTCTTTGGTATGAATTGCATCAGAGATTTTCAGGTTTGGGTGTCTGAATATTTGGCTTGGTTTGGAAATACAGCTATCTCCCCTGAAGCAGAAATGTGTCTGCTCTGAAGGGTGATCTGTTTAAGACACCCAAGTACAAAGCTGGATGCTCAGATTTAAAGATCTCAGCCTGAAACCTTTAACCAACTGGTCCTGGGACCACTGTGTCCCCAGCATTTAGTGACAACATTTCCACACCTTGGAGGGTGTATAAACGACCTCCTGCATTTTGAGACCCCCTAATGGGTATCACTTACCAGCAGCTTTGCCAAGCGCTGCCCTCGCTGGTGGCAAGATGTGCTGATAGCAAAAAAACAGATTCCTCGTAGCCAGCCACCTCCACCGCTGCGCTGCATGCATGGCTGCTGGCAAAGTCTGCCCTTGGGAAACCGAGGAGACTGTTTTGTCCCGGAAGGAAAATTTGCCGCCAACAGAGGAGCCGAGTTTTGCACCAAATTCACATGCAAACCTGTGACTCCTGTTGACGAACATGTCTTAGAAACCCAGAAAACCCTTAGAAACCTAGAAAACTTGGTTCATGTGAACAAAACGCCTCAGTCCTGCGGTTCGGTCGGGAAAGGCTGGAGGGGTTCCCCTGGACATGTCTCCTGTGTCTCAAGACAGGGTGGGATTAGTGAAGAATTTGGAGGGTGAGCCGGCGTGGGTGCCATGGCCAGGCATGCTGTGGCCACTTGCTGTCGGTCTGCTCCCTCTCACCTCCTGCATGCCGCTGGACAAGTGCAGATTTTGAGGCAGAGGCTCGTGTATCTTGTTTGTAAAATGGCAGCGTGCTGCTCTCTACCTCTTACTTCCATGGGAAAGACAGCGGGAGGCTTTCTCTTGTTACCTGCAGGTCACAGCGGGGTGCCAGACTGCCTCAGGTAGATGTTTTCGGCGAGTACTGGGGGGTATGTAACGTTAGTTTGGCACAAGAGGGGCTGTTTGCTTGTCTGTAGGAGCCAATTCAAGTCACATACATCTGCTTTGTAAACCAACACAGAGGTGCACCCTGACCCGGGAAGGTAAGTTAGCAGGTGCCCCAATGCAGCCCCCTGGGATGCTCTGGGTGCTTGGCACATGCCTCAGCACCCTGCAGGGCTGCACCCAAGATGCTCCCCTTCTAGGACACAGGGCAGAGCCAGACCGAGCCACCCTGACTCACACGGATTGCTGTCACCTAGTTATTGCCTGCATCCTCTGGGAGGGCAGCATGCGTAAATAAATGAGTGCGCGGGCAGAAGCAGGGCTGCTGCTCCCCTCGCTGCCAGGGGAAGGTGGGAGGTGGCAAAGGAGTCTGCAGGTGAGACGTGAAGCACTGCTTTGGTTCGGCCTCCCATTGCCAAGGGCACAAAGGAGAGGTAGGAAAAGCAACCACCGCCCGTGTGTTCCCTGAAGTCGCATCTAGGATGAATTTGTGTATTCAACACAAATCCTGTTACTGCGATAAAAGTTGATAAGGCTTCCTCGCATTTAGCATGCCTATATATACGGGACGGGGCGGTATAGAGCGGCTGGTTCTTAACGGCGTAGCGTGTGCCGCGTTCAAGGGGCACCAACTCCGTCTGTGTAATCCCGTGCCCGCCGCCTGCT
>NW_009260595.1:730830-742568 GCF_000687185.1 Egretta garzetta | reverse complement strand
TGCCCCGCCGAGCGCTGGGGAGGGGGCTCTGCAGAGCCCTGGCTGGACCGCTGCGGGTGCCGTGTCTTCCTTGGGGGGCGTGGGGGGGACACTGGGAGCCACGCTGTGCAACGAAGGGGCTTTGTAAGCTGAGGGTTTGTTGGGTTTTTTTTGTGGTGTCGGGGTTCCCCCCTCCCCCTCCCCCAGCAGATTCAGAGCTGCGCTATTCTTTTACTTTTCTACCCTTTGCGTGCTCTCATCTGTGCATTGCAAGATTTCTTACCGTGCGTTAACACTGCTCTTGGGCCACTCAATACTTTGTGAAAGCTTCCAGATTCATGCGTTTGAGTTATTTGCTAGAATTTTAGAAGAAAGATATAGGTGCTATCTTTAATGACAAAGAAAGAAGGAGAGGAGGAGGTACTTTCTTTTTCCCCAATTTTACTTTTTCTCTGCTCTAAGAAAACAAACTGAACCGCAGCTGAAGGACGAGGGCTTCTCAGCTCTTGTGCTTGGGGTTGCTGGGAATTAGAAAGAAAACTTGTAACACTTTTTTTTTTTTTTTTTTTAATGCCTCAAGAGCCTTAGAAACCGCATTTAGAAAGCCCTGCTTCCCAAACAGAGAAACTAAGAGAAAGCCACGCTGGCTGCAAGTTGAGGAGCAAGTTAAGAGTTAGACCTTGCGTGGACCAGCCTCAGCATCTTGCGCTTGGCTGCTCTGGTAACGCTCCCTGCCGAGCCAGTGACTTTACGCCACAAGTTGGGACCTTACGCCGCGGCAGTTCGGAGTAGAGGCTGGGGTTTGGTGAGAAGAGCAAAGCGCGCGGTGGAGTCCTGACCCCTGTTTGAGGCTCTGCCCCAGTACAGGTAACTGCAGCCCTTCCGCGCCCATCAGCTGGCACTTTTCTACACGAGTTCCCTAACGTTATGGAAGTGCGAAAAACTAAGCCACCGACTCCTTAGGTATCTTAAGTCATCTAAGTTCAGATTTTGGTGGCAGGCTTCAAGGGATCCTGTTGACTGGAAATGTGCTATTTATGTCTTATCTGGAAACTCTTGTTCATACAACAGTTGGTACTGAGAACAAGCGCGCCAACTTTATAGTCATACCTGGGTAGAGATGTGCTTTCTGAATTTTCACTATGAAATTATCCGGTTAGCTCAGGTCATCTCTGCACAAGAGAGATGCATTTCAGAGGCCTAAAGACTGCATGGGTCAGCTGTCAGTATTTTTCTTTATGAAACGTGCTTGTCTGTTGCTCTGAATCTGTTAGGGGCATTGCAAAAATGGGGTCTATTAATTTAAGAAAAACTAGGAGAAGATAAGAGAGAGAACAAGGGTGTGGCAAGGAAATTCTGAAGTAATAGCTTTAAAAAAACCACCTCTTGGTAGCATAGCTTTGGACTGCCTGAAAGAGGATTTCTTTCTATGTACTTGAGTCTGAAAATACAAAGCTGACAGCATCTTTTTAAAAATAATAGTGCATATAGAAAACTGGGTGTTCTTCATATTCTAGTTCTGCATCAATTTGTTTGACATCTTTGGGTTTTGCTCCTCTGTTCCAGGAGCTATCTCATGTGATAGAGTGGGTAGCCCAGATTGCAGAGGGCCAAACACCTCACCAGCCTGACTCCCGAACCAGAGCAGCTGCACTGGGGTCGGGGCTGGCCCAGCATCTGTTTTCAGAAATTATGTGAAAGGCAGTTTCTGTTTATTGAAGTTTTTGGTGGGTGTTTTCACAAGCTCAAGATTTTTTACAGAGGAACTAAGAATTACAGAAACAAAGCTTGCCTTCTTCATGGGGGGAGTTTTTGGTCTGTGTTGCATTGGGTGGTTTTTTTCTTAAACTGGGTCTGAGGCTAACAAAAGGGAGGAATAAAACTGTAGCATCTGGTGGTTAGAGAGCACTTCTTTCCTTCTCCCCAAACATTTTTTTTATCACTGGGGGAGACATGGCATTTAGGGACTGGGAGGAGGAGGAGGATGATGAGTCCTGTACGTGAGCCGGTGTTGTTGTTGGCAAAGTAGTACACGAGGGCAATGCAAGGATAAGCGGATACAGGAGAAATGAATGTGATGAATCATTATCGTCAACATTGTGCTGTGGTGCCTTAGAGCTCTTCTTTAACTGCGGACAGAAGCAGCGTCCTGTACCCGAGACCTGCACGGCCCTTTAGCTCGCACCGCGTGCTGCCAGTGGTGTTTCGCAGCTGAGACCGTCAGGGCAGAACCTCTGCTCCCTTCTGTTCTTAATTCTGGAACGCTCCATGAGGAAAGTGGCTTGGCTTTGTTCATTTCTGCCCTTTTTATCTTCACTCTTTGGGTGTGAAATACTTTTTTGTGGCTGGATTCAAGCCAAAAGCCTCTACCTACCTCCTGCAGTTTGCCAAGCCGGGCATCCCTGCTGACCTGCCGGGTACAGGTGAGCCAATTCATTGGGATGAATCAGCCTGCCCTACAAAAGTTTTAGGCTCCGGACTTCAGCTGGACCAGTCTTAATTTGGTTTTGCCCGGTCTGTTTGCTTTGCACAGCTCCAGCCACACTGGCACTCCTGGTGCTCCTCGCTCAGCCTTTGCAGCCCACACGGGGCCTCTGGTGCGGCGTGGGACCTGCCCTTGCCACGACACTGTAACTTCTCCGTGATTGTGCGTCCCTTTACCCCTCTTACCCACAGAGGCGGAGGCAGGAGGGATTGCACCTCAGCATGGGAATGTGCAGCCCTCCACCCAGAGGGTACTCCAGACTCTGGAGATGGAGAATATTAACGTGATTCCATGGGAACAAAGCAGGGAGTGTTTTTTGCATGGTGGTGGTGTTTGTGTAGGCTTTTACTGTCATAAATAAGTAGGTCAGGGTTGAAGGGACAGATTCAATATGGAAAATATGGAATTCATTTTCAGGCTTCCAAGACAGTACTCTAGACAGGGCTGAGGAAGAGAAGTGGTGTTAAAAGATACGGAAATGTGCCTTGAAAGTGACCTTTCAAAGATCGACAATATTATTCTTGGTGTCTGAGGCACCCAAGTTTAATGAAGTATAAAGCAGAAGGGGTTGGGAGGATTTGGTCCAAGTGAAAACAGAATGCGCGTGGGACTGGCAGATGGGAGGAGCCCACTCCTTGGTGGCATTACTGCTTCTTTCTCCTCTTGTGGCCTACAGAGGGACTTGACAGAAGATACTTAGCGGGGAGGCGAGCACGGCCTTCTTGTTCTACTGGCTGTATTTTTCTGAATGGGGAAACAAAGGTCCAACGCTCCAGTGGGTCATGTCCTGAGTGTTTGTATGCACTGTAAATCTAGAGCAAGTCCATCAACTCCAATAACTTCTGCAATAAGGCATGGCTGGCTCTTTCTGAACAGAGAGAAGTGAACAGCTGTAACTTCAGATGCTGATTTTTTGGGGTATACTCACTTTTTTGAGATTTAAATCTTTATTCTCCATTTGAGAACGTAGTGGAGCAATTGCTGATCCATGCATGCATATGTGAGAAAATGTCAGTGGAGGAGTAATATGTATGGAAGTCTTGCATAGAAATATGGCAAAATGTCCACCTGTTCTTAGATGATGAAATAATTATGCAAAAATATCTCCCGAAATAACGGTTGAGGGAAGAGGTGGGGGCAGGGTTGGGGGAGGTTAATGATATTTTTAAATAGTTTGCTGTACTTATAGTACTTATTACTGACTCTCCTGCTAATTTTACTGTGTTAGACACTAGTTCTTCACTAAGTGGTGGTTAATGCTGCCCAGGCTTATAGGTTTCATCAGAGAGACCAGTCCAATGGCTGGAGCTTGCTGAAGAGATGGGAAACCAGCCCCCAGGTACCTTCTCTGTCACCAGCTGCCCAAAGGCAGGTAGGCTAAGGTCACAGACTCTTACAGATGCCCATATCTGTGAATCTGCCTCTCGCTGAGCCCATTTTTCTTCTTTCTAAAATGGGGTAGTAGGAGTTTCTTCTTTGTGGGGTGTGTTGGGAGCATAAATACAGCAAATGCTGAGATACTTCAGAAGGCATCTGAGATGCTGTGGCATTGGATTCCCTTTCCTGCTGCTTCTCATCTGGCCAGGATTGACCAGCAGAATTGCTCGGTGCTTCTACAACTGAGTTTTTAATCAATTTTTGGATAAATCTTGCTTGCCTCTGAATTTGTTTGCCATTGGTGGGCTTGGGATTAAAATCTTGAACTACTTTCTTGTATTTTCTTCTACTGCTACTATAGAGCAGCTTAAAAAGTGCACTGACACCCCTTTACCTTCTGGCAGATAACATAATGCCTGCCTTGCCTTCTCTTTGAGAAGGTCTGCTTCTAGAAGGGATGTTGTACCAAATAGGTAACTGTATGCAGTGTGGTAAAAATGGTTTATTCTTTCTTCATCCCTCTCAGCCCTCCGCAATCTAAGCCTTCTCTGTTGCTGCAAATTCCACATAGTTTCATACAAAGTCTCTCTTTTGAATGTACAGCAGTTCTCATTCCCGTATTAACATGCTAAACCTACCTGAAGTGCGTAATTTCACGGAAAGGAAAAACCTACGTAGTTTCCCAAAGGTGGGGGAAATGCCCCCAAATGGTTTGCTGATCTCTGTTTGGTTATTGCCAACTCCTGACTCCATCTGCCTAGTTCTTGGTCTAGAGATGAGTGTCACTGAGGACTATCTCAAATCTGAATGGTGACTTGTAATGATCAAACAATGTGGACCAGACCACTGGTTTATGTAGTGACTGGCGTTAGTTGACTGAAGACTAAACAACTGCCCCAAGTTTCCATCGCCTCCAGTGAAAATGAGTGCAACTGCATCAGCTCACGGCCAGTTTACTATCAACCTGCTCCCGGGGCTGCGGGTTAACCTCGCCAAGGGTCTCCTGGGGTCGGGCCTGTTACTCTGTATGTGAAGGTAAGTCTTGGTGTGCTTTCTGATCTACTGAAGTGTAAATAAAGCAAGAAGGTCTTTCACTTGCAGGCTCACTCATCGGCATATATTAGTAACGCTCATCAGCTTTTGACTGGAACCTTGATGGCATAATTACTCTTAAAAGGGTAACGTATTCAAAACTACCTGTGTGACTTTGGGAGTTAGATTCCTCAGAGTCTTAGTCATTGTTTTAAACAGGAATCGGCTCTTTCAGCCACACATACTCCTGGAAGTTTTAAGAAAAGGCTTCTGTTATCATGTCTTTTAAAATGACAGTTCCTAGGACGAGTGTGGCAGCTCTGCCTCTCTGCTCATTTCAGATGTTAAATAAGGAAGTTGAAGAAACAATTAGAAAAATACTGGGGAAAATAGATTATCATGGGTAATCTTACTAGAGAGGTCTAAGATGTAAAAATGTCTGCTCTTCAGTCACCTGACAGCAGGAGGGATGTGAGCACGTATTTTTCACCTATGTCTTTAGGACAGCGGGGAGGATGACTGATGTCTTGGCCATCACTGTAAACAGAGCAAAACATACATTTCTCCAGACACAATTTGGTGCACTGAATTCAAACAATGTGTGACTGGAACCGTTCGAGTCACCAGGTCAAACATAGTTATCAGAAGAAACAGATAAACTAAGAAAAGAGTCTTGCATACTCTAGTATCTATGTTTATGTAGGTAGGGCTTTAATTTGCTATCAGTCTTGGGTTTCTTTTTGAGCAGCAATGGATTAGTCTTGCTTGTGCAATTTTTAAAGCATTCCTGTAACACTTGCAATGCAAAATCTATTTATTTTGCAACATACCTGTGAGATAGGGACCCACTATCTATCTCACTTGTACAGCTGGGTAACTGGAGTATGCACTAAAGCTAAACACAGCACACAGGATCACACAAGAAAGTCTGCAGCAGGACAGGAAGGAGGGTGTTGAAACTGGGTCTCCGTTCCTGTGAAAACCATCAAGCTCTGGTCCATGCTCTTCCCATCAGGTTCCTCCTTGGTGCGTCTGAGGCAGCTTGGGGCATTTCCTTGGCTAGACAAGGTGGGGTTTGGCTTTTCTAAGGAGGAAAGCTCAAGCCTGGTGATGTAAGGAGGAAAACGATGTATGTCTGGGGGAAGATGGGGAGTGGGGGGCATCCGCCAGCTAGAGATGCCACCACCACTTCTTCAGTGAGCCTGGCTTCACCAATGCCAGCACAGGCTGCTCCACGGCTATCAAAACACCATTCCTCTGGTCAAATCCCTGCTCCTCCTGTGCCCAGAGCCAGCTCTGCTCTTTAATAAAGTTGATATGCATGGCTGGGTTGACGATGAAGCCTTCTGCCCAGCCGCTGGCTCCACATCTGCTGCCACCGTGCTGTGTCCCTGTGCCGCCTGGGCTCCCTGATGGAGGAGAGCAGCCTTCACTCGTCCCAGCTTTGGGAGGGGCACCACTGGTTTGATTTTGGGGGACGAAGCCGTTGCAAAGCTGGCAGGAGGAATTTTTTGTTTTGGTTGCATGCTGAGCAGTAACAATATGAGTTTTATTGCTCATAATGTATCCACATTTATAGGATGCTATATTTAAAAAGGAGAAAAAATGAGTCATGGGGAGCTACGCTAATGCTAAGTATTTATGTCTACCTCTTGTGAGGCTGAAGGCAGCGGGAATTGAGCAACGCTCTTGTGAAGTGTTTAGAGGATTTATGGATCAAACTAAAGACCACTGAAGTCGGCCGTAAGTCAGTCTGTGCCTTGCTTGGGGCCCTGATCACGTACCTGGTGCTGGTTACAGTGAAATACTCTTCTTGGAAAAACCTGGGAGTGGTCAGTGCTGCCAACTTCCCTGTGCTGGGGCGGGAGCTCGCTGAGCCACAGCCTCCAGCAGAGATCTTACCCTCCCAGCGGCTACTGCTCCTCCACTGGGAAGTCACACCTGGGTCCCAGCCCGAGGCGGGATGTCCCTGTGCCTCTCAGGCCATGCCTACAGCACGACGTGAGCAAGGCAGAGCCTGGGCACGTCTCGGCTCCTGCCCGTTCCTCTGCAAGAGCTGTAGTCCCAAAGAGAAATAAGGCTGGGGTCTGCTGCGGCACGAGCTGCCGGAGCTCTGCTTTCTGAGCCTGCTAGGGACACAGGGATGCCAGGGTTTGGGTACTTTTGCTTACGGTGTGTCTTGGTGCTGATTCAGTTGGCTTGCACTTAATTACGATTTTTGATTGGTTGGTTTTTTTATTGAAAAGTTCCTTAATGAAATACTGTTCTACTTGAGAGTGCCAGTGAATTCAGCTTTCCAAGCGTCTGCTTGCCAGCGTGGCTCAGCTCCGGTCGCAGGCAGAGGAGAGACTGGGACAGGGGCTTCTCTGCTGGGTGGGCCAAGAACAGAGGGTGGAGACGGACTCACTGTGAGCAAACCCAGACAGCGCGGTGTGCCTGGAAAATGCAGATTGGTAACAGCAAGGTGCTCTCTGGCTCCTCTGTTCTGCCCACTTATTTGAGAGGAGGAGTTTTCAAAGTGAGCAGAAAATAATCATTGAAGTGAAGTCTTCAGGGTTACTGGGCTTTTTGTTTTGCTGCTTTAGGAATTGGTCATATCAGTATGAAAATGAGCATATTTAAGCTTCCTTTGTTATATTTTTCCGGGGTACATTGGAAAACAGAAAAGGCTGTAACGGTGTAAGGCTGGTTCTGGTTTGTGGAAACAAATACTTGCTCATCTTGCAATAGTGAGGGGGTTGAAAAGCTTTTGAATAGGGATCTGTCATTTGCATTGCTGGAAGCGCAAAGCCTGGTGGTGAGCCTGATACACAACAGCTGGAACAAAGACCCACCCAACCCAATTTAAAAGCATGTTAATGGACATCGGTGCAGTGGGAATCCCATCCATTTTTTTCTTGAACTGGCCTTCCCACTTAAAGGGCTACTAAAACATCCCCTGTAGCATGTCTCCAGGTACTCCATGTCACTCCAAAAAAGCATTCAGAGGATTTTCTTCTCTAAGTTTGCAAGCCTGTGATACAAGCTCTTTTACCAGTTGGTTGTTGTGACACAGAAAGACTCCAAAAAGGTATGAAATGACAAAAAGTAACAGGATGCAGATGGAATTTAATCTTTCAGGCACATCCAGACACTGTTATCGGGTCTGTCATCTGCTCTTAACATACCCAAATAGCTCTTGAGTGGTCTGCATAGACAGCTGGCAATTTAGTGGAGATTGTGATCTTCAGAAAATACGTAGCTGGTGTCTTGTGTAATACGTGATATGGAAGTATTAGTGCCACCAGTTTAAGTACAAGACTTGCCAGGTGAGGAACATCTATCTATTAGGTAGGACTTCCAGGGAAGAAGTTATTCGGTACCCAGCCCTCAATCCCAGAAATAATCATCAAGGGCATTCACAGAGCTTGTCTTGTGGAGTGATGAACTGGGAAGGGGGAGATCACTGACAGAATCCCTTCAGCTCAGGAGTGCTCGCTGCTGAGCTGCAGACTGGAGGTTGGTTTGATGGCTGCTGGCATTTGGTGGGGATGAGAGTCCCCAGCTAACCTTGGAAGTGAAGGAGACATGCCCCAGTGCTCAGGCCAAACCCCAAGCTGTTGTGAATTGTTTTTGTGAAACAACAGCGCAACATCCAGTATTGCCATCGTGGCTCCGAGCAGCGTGTGATCTCGCTGTTAGGGACCTGCCTAGCTGCAAGCCTCCATCTGACACAACCGTCCTTGGAGAGCAAGGCAGGTATGGTCTGCGCCCATCCTGCACACGCCCTGCTTTGCTTCCACCTGAAGAGACCTTGGTGGTAGCCGGTGAAGGACTGTAACTCTGGATTAAAAGTCCGAAGGTTACGATGAGCCGTAGCGATGAGGTGGACTTGAATGGGTACTTGCAGCTCTTCCCTCAGAAAATATTTTGTAGCTCAAGGGCGGTGCGCTGGGAGAGAGACTTCTCTGTTTCCTCCACATGCTGTGGATGCTTTTAAATTTAATCTGCAAAGAGGCAAAATAGCAAGCTTGAGGTGCTGAGGAAACCATTTGCTTTTCCTGAGGTTTGGTCTGGTCTGAAAAGCTGTTAAAATGCTCTGCTGAGCATCATTTCCTCTGCGCGTTCTGCAAAATGGCGGCACAGAGATGCTGATAAGGTGCTGCAACACCCCTGTCTTGTGAGCTGTGAGCATTTTGTTACGGGAGATTTACCTGTGGAGTGTTAAGTCCCTCTTAAGGGACAAAGTTTGACTTGGACTGAACACCTGCAGAGCGTGAAAAGTCTTTCATGTTAATCAGCAAAATTTTCTAAGGGGATATGTAATTTCTTATTCTTTTTGCAATGTAGCAAGTCTGTTTAATTAAGCATCTGGGATTTGAATTATTAAATAACAGAACGGTTTCAATCCACTTTTTTGTTGGTAAAGATCTCCAGCAACTCATTTTTATTCCTTGGATTTTTAAATTAGGAGCTTCAGAAACTCTTTGAACCTCAGGAGGGCGACTTACTGGATCTGGGAGGGCAGAGAAATACAACTCTTTTTCTAAGGTCTCCTGAGCACGGCGAGTCTCCCTGTTGTTTACATACCAGCCTCACAAGAATATGGGAATAAATGGTAGGTTGCCAAAGCAAAAAAAATCATATTCTCAGGCGTACGCTACATTGAAGCATCTGTTTGGTTTTGTGCAGTGTGAGAATAAATCCTTTTGCTGCACAGAACACTGGGAGCAGTTCCTTGGTTTGGAGGTCAGATTGCCTCATCCATTTTTTTGGGGGGGGAGGTGTGAAGATAGAGAAAAACAACAGTAATTGCAGTTTGCGTGGATTTGGGAAGGCTTGCAAAGAGGTGGATGGGTCTAGCCGAGAGGTGGGAAGAGACAAAGAGGAGTCTGAGCTGAAGAGGTGAAGGGCTGCTGCACTTGGGCAGTGGGTGGAGGTCTGCCACCTTCGAGGCAGTGAGGAGCTGAGGAAGAGGGTGAGGAAGCATCTGCTAGCGTCTGTGGTGGGGGCGGAGGGGCAGGCAGCCCTGGGCAGGGCGTCCTCGTGGGCAGCAGGAGGTGAGGGACTTGCTGACGAAGCTGCTGGGCCCCAGCAAGCTCCCAAAATGCCTCCCAACCTCAGGAGTGCTCCCGTCTCCCCGAGCCCTCCTGACCCCGGGCTAATGTGTTCTCGCTCCTGTTTGAGACCGGTGAACTTCAAAAGCCTTCACGAGTGGAGGGGTGGGTGGACACAGTGGGTGGAGCTGATGACCCAAAATATCATTTCCCCTTCCTAAGGCTGGGCGTATACCAAACTTGTGTCTCTGTGTGGTAAAAGAATATGAACCAAAAGTGCTGAGAGATGCAGTGGTTAAATTGAAACATGCTGTGGCAGGATGAAAGTAATCTTGTCCCTTACCAGCCCTTAATGCTTTGGGGCTTTATTTATTTTATTTTTCAAGTGGCTGCAATCCATGCCATCTCTATCTGTGCTTTTAATGGAGAGATTTTTATATGCAGAAACATGTCAAGACACTATCAGGGTAAACC
Source organism: Egretta garzetta (assembly GCF_000687185.1). NCBI lineage: Eukaryota > Metazoa > Chordata > Aves > Pelecaniformes > Ardeidae > Egretta > Egretta garzetta. The sequence goes on along the minus strand of NW_009260595.1, from coordinate 732,185 downwards.
ATCCCATGTTGTGTTACAGCTCACAAAGTCAAGATAAAACATGAGGATATCTACGGTTGCCTTTCAGTTCAAATTTTATTTTTGCTGTGTCCTTGAATGTACTGAAGCGTATGGAAAAGACCCCTACATGGAGTAAATGTCCCTTAGGGAGAACCCAGCAGTTCAAAGAAGGGCCAAATGCAAATTTCTTGCTCTTTCTGTGAGTCTGATGTTTAAAATGTGACACAAATCAGAGATGTACTTGAGTTGCTAAGACTAAGGCTAGCATCTCTTTGCTTGGTGTTTAAAAATAATGGCGTTATACGGTCATAGGAATGGCATAGGAGACCTACCATAAGGTCAGAGCAACTCGGCACTGCATCCCACTATTTCTGAGAAAAGACCTTGATGTCTTGACTCTGTTGTGACTTTGCAGCAGGATAGCTGTACTTCAGAGCTGTGTGGTGGATGGAAGGAAAAAACAGATCTTCCTGATGGTAGAGCCTAAACATTTCTATGAAACCTCTCAGCCAAGGTCTGTAGGGGATTGAAACTCAGGAGAACCTGAGCAAGGAAACCTGTTCATGCAGGAGACGAGAGTAATTGAAAATGATGCTCTGGAAGAGCTAATCAAGGATCAGGGGTTCTTCTTTGAAAGCAGCTCTTGATTTGACCTCAAGAGCCTAGACTCAGAAACTTCGCCCAGTTACTTTGCTTTGTGCAGTTCATGGGTGGTCTTGCCTGTGAAACAACCCTTCCCATTGCCCAGGTAAAGCAGAAGTCCTGTACGGCTGTGGGAGCCCATGCTTTGTACCACAGCGGGTATAACTGCATGTAGTACCACTCACATTTAAGGAAAAGCAAGCGCATCCAGTCTCAGTAAATGATGAGAAATGTGGTGGTATTTGTGCTTAACCAATGTTTTATCCTCTTGTCCCATCAAAGGTCCTTATCCAGCCCTTCACCAATACTGCGTGGTGTGTTTGTTGTCCATACAGATGCAGGGTGGGGAGCTCCTGGGTGGGTTGGATGTAGTCCAGAACATCTCCTCATCCCTCCGGGACAGCATCCCCTCGGGGGAGCTGACTGCACAGTTCCTAGAAATCTGTTGGTGCCAGCCCGATGATTAGGCAGGAGGCATCATCTTTGGCGTGGGGCACTGGGAGGCTGAGCACCTTTGAGGCTGACTTCTGAAATGCGTATAACCGTGTGTGGTGTGTTTATCCCATGTGAATGCTAGAACCAGTTTATAGGGCAAAAGCAGAAGCTGTTACTGTTCGGTGTGTGTGTGTAAGATGCTTTGTGGCAATGGCAGCGGAGGGCGTGCCTCTCCCTTTAACTGGGGAGAGCCTCTGCTGTTGCTTTTTCTTTTCCTT
>NW_009260595.1:726676-730745 GCF_000687185.1 Egretta garzetta | reverse complement strand
TTTTTTTTTCCCAAATGGCAATTGATTTTCGAGGGGGTTTATCTTTTCCCGAAGTTGTGAGTGAATTTTTGATGTGATTGCACAGAGGTAGTGGTGGTTGGAGCCCTGCTGTTGCCTTGTTCATCAGAGGTGCTTCACGAGAGTACAAAACACTTTTGAGGTATGATTTCCCAGAGTATGCTAATCCAGGGAAGTGCTGTAGACTCGCTCGCTGGCACTGTTTAAATCCATAATGCAGCACCACCTGCCAAACCACGAGGCATAATGGAAGTGTTAACGAATGTACATATATACCCTCCCACGCGGCTGCAAGTTGAATGACTTCAAAGTTGAGACAGAGGGTTTAGGTTGAGCATAGAAGGCACAGGCTTAGGGCATCCTGATGCAGGTCTGTGCTGAAACTGGGGGGTGAGGGGTCGCCAGAGGGGTCTGAAGCTGGGTTGGCTGACCCGTAGGGTGTTTTCAAAAATGTATTGATTTTTCGGCTGCTGCTCTCTGATATATGGAATTGTCCCCTCCTAACACCTGAGAAGAAACTTGAGCATCCAACAGCACAGCACAGCTACTGAGCAGCATCAGTTGGGACCCCAGTACATCTTTTCCAAAGGGGTATCCTTGCAGGATGCTTCTCTCCGGTGCTGGCAGGGCGAATGTGCTCGACGGGAGGGAGAACTTGAGTCACACATGGGTAAACTCTGTTCCTCAGGGGTGGTTTCACCAGTTACCCACTGATCTGAGTGTCAAGTTGTGCGTTTGCCACCGGGAGGGCTTGTCCAGGCTGGCAGGGAGCAGGAGGAGGACAGCAGGGAGGGAGCTGACAGCCATACAGCTTGCCAAAGAGAAGGGCTGAGAAGAGGCAGAGGGGTTGGCCCGGTGCGTGGCTGGGATGCTGGCAGTGTATGTGCACCCTGTCCTCAGACGGGTTCATGAGGATGCTGCGGCCTCACGCGGCTGCGGGTCGCCATGAGGGGGGCGGAGGAGGGGGTGGCGCATCCCCCCCATCCCACCCCTCTTCCCGGTACCCAGCTCTGAGCTCTGCCCATGCTTCTCTTTCAGATGAGCCTGTTGGATCTGCCAAGTATGGAGTTGCCTCCCCAGCATGTTGTACGTAAATAAGAGGCGCATGCTCTTGGCAGACATTGTAACAAGCCTGGAAAAAATGACTGGTATGGATCCTGGGCCAGTGATGAGATCTTTGAGTCTTCCAAGTAGCAGAGTAATGACACAGACCCAGGAAATGCCTGGAAAATAGCCTTCCATGTGGTTCTGAGATTTAGAGTCGTAAAATTCCACCTGAAATCTGCAAAGTGCCTATTTGGGTAAACCTGGGAGATGGATGTTCCTTCATCTTCTGAATTCCACGCTGGTGAAGTTCTGCTAAAGCTCCAGCATCAGAGACTAGCATGTTCTGTGCTCTTCGGTACCTGTAAATGAGCTGTGGGGAACCAGGAGGACTGTCCTCGACCCCACAGCCTGGGAAAATTGGCAGAGTACCCTATGAGTATGCACTGTGCCCTGGGGTATAGACGTGTTGCAGAAACGTCTGTGTTGCTCCATAGCTCACAGGTAATTCCAGGGAGCAATGGGATGCAGAGTGAATGGACGATCTGTCCATAGGATCGGTTCCGTAGGACATGGGCAACAATAGTCTCTTTGCCTAGAAAAGGACATAATCATGAGTCAAGTTCTGGAGAAGACTTGCAGTAGAGCACAGGTTTTGGAAATAGCCTGGAGATCCCCACTCTTCTCACCTCCTTCCATCTCCCCCCCACTCAAAAGGCTGTGGCAGCATCAGCTGTGGACTTGACAGGAATCACCCATTCCCGCATGGAAATGCTATTACCAGGGACCTTCACAGCCTTCAGCTCTTTCAAGCTATCTGAAGAGATGCAAAGTATGTTTTGCCAGGAGGGAAGGGAGTCTTTAAAAAGCCATTTACTTCCTGGAAGACATCTGGTAGCAACACTGGAGATGTAAAAAGCATTAGATATGGAATTGAGCCTGACTGGAAGACAACCTTGGAGCCAAATGCCTTGATTGATTTGCAGGAGGGTGACTGGAATGAGATGGCCCTGTACCCTTTCTATCCATAAACAATCTCCAAAGCTTCTGTAGGTGCCGTGAAGTCTGTGCGTTGGCACAGCCATGCCTGCCCTGTGCACATCACGATGTCCATAAAACTACAGTGCAAGGAGCCATCAAGGAGCTGGGTAGGGGGTAGGGACCCAGCGTGGTCAGGATACTATCGAGCGCCCCTTGTTTTGGCAGGGGGATGTGGGGCTATGGTGGGGAAGGGAGGGTGAAGCTGTGAGTCCGTGCTAGACGCTGCTCAGAACCCCCAACCCCAGCTCTGCGGTGCACGAATTCGGCATGTGGACCACTCTGCCTGCCCAGGGCAATGCCAGCTGAGGCTGGGAAGGCTGTGCCGTGCACATCTGGCTGCGCTGCACATCTGGCTGCATCGCCAGCAGCAGGGCCACGTGCAGGCAGCAGAGTGTCTGGCTCAGCCGCAGCGCTGGGCTATTGCTTTGGAAACCTTGCTGAAGAGTATAACAGAGCAGCAAAACCACCCAGGGCAGTGGATTTGGGGTCTTATATTGGTGTGTCAGCAGGCTGGGATGTGTAGGAGGGAAGCTGCCCATTTCCAGGGATTGTGCGAGCAGGAAGGGCAGCTATTGGAATTGGAAGCCGCTTCCTCCACTGTAAATTTGTTCTTGTTGCGTTATCTCTGGCTGGGCAGGGCAGGGGAACATCTTGGCTATCTTGATTTTTTGCTACAACATGTGTAGGTCAACTTCATCAGTTCCATGATAACATAGGAGAAGCATTCCTGGCCTCACTAGCAAAGAATTTTCAAGAATAATACAGGGATCTGTCATTCCCCAATGTCTTCCGAGAGCTTTGGAAATAAATGAGTAAGGAGAGGCATGGTAGATACAAACACAGAGAAGTGATGGAAGTAAAAGTAGCTGAGCCATCTGCTTCCTCAGGCCCCAGTCTAATGTGCAGGGCTGCTCTGCTTTCACGCCTTAGCAAAAGGCTTAGATCAGCCTCCAGTGGACACCCCTAAACTGGAAACCATACAGTTTTAATCGAGGTCTGAGGGATACAGGAATGGATCTCACGTAGCTGCTTTCTGGTCGCGTATCTGGGTTTTCCTACAAAACTGGTAGTGGCAGTACTGTAACCCTACAGACCCAAATCTGAGTTAAGTGTTGTTTTTAATTAAAAAAAAATTAAAATCTGGCTTTTGCATCTGAGTGTTGGCTTGTCAGAGTGACAGGGATCTTCTTACGTGTTTTGGAAAGGGCACTAAATTACCAAGAGAAACAGGCTGAAGATTAATGGAGTGATTGTGGGAGGTGGAGAAGGAGCTGGGGGGAGGAAAGCGGAGTCCGTTTTGGATGACTGTCAATATGATTGACGCATGCGATGCTGCATTTACATACAGATCAGGACACCAACAAGCACGTGCTTCCAAGTAAGCCCGAGGAAGCCCCTGAGCCCAGCCTGGCCATGGGAAAGCTGCTGCTCAGTGGTACAGCAAGGCTCCGTCTTATCACTTAAGGATTTGCAGCAGAGGGAGATGGAGGGGCCGCCTACCATCTAAGCAATTTCCAGTGACGTGGTTTTTTATTATTATTATTTGTTCAGGCTATAATTCCATGTTTCCTGAAATAACTACCAAGTATTCATCAGGCAGCTACTGCCTTTAGCTGCCTTTTGTGTGAATCTCAAGTGCTTCATTACTCCCCCGGTGAGTTTTCTTTCTCTTAGAGTAAATCTGAGCAGCATCTGTGCAGTGGGGGAGGCGATGCGATCTTGGGTTGAAAAGGAGAAAAGGCCTGGCTGGCACAGGGAGCTGGTGAGGAGTTCAGGGAGCGCAGCCCCCAGGGTACAGCATCTTCTTGCGCTGGAGGAGAATTCATGAGGCTGCTTCCAGGACCCGTAGCTACACCTCCCACCCCACCCCCCAAATTCAAAACCCAACTGGTTGCAGCTCTTTATTGCTGGATTGAGGATTTTATTTTTAAACAACAGTTGGTTTTTGAACTTGCATCCTCCTCAC
>NW_009260595.1:658121-726637 GCF_000687185.1 Egretta garzetta | reverse complement strand
CACTTTAGTAGCAATCTGATAGTGCTTTGATCACTGCTGCAGAAGGAAATGCCTGTAATTTCCTGCGCAGGTCTTGCCAGGTGCTGGGCTCCATCAGATCTCCTGGAAGCTGATAGGGGTTGAGAGCATTCTCACCTGGCAGGATCCTCCTTATTAGAAAACCTCAGAGAGTTGAAATTTCACTTGGGTTTTGAACAACTTCATGCCAGAACTACAAAGGGCGTCAGGCTCTGGCTTCCCACATGACGGATCTCTTCCATGCTGACTTCCCACTGAGGACTTGCACGTGGCCCAGCTTTGGCTTGGTTTGTCCTTTTTGAGGCGTTGACCGGGCAGGAAATCTGACAGACTGGAGGAAACCTGGCTAAGAGTTAATCATCTTTCTTTAATAACAGTTGGCGGTGGTTGTTTATACACCTACGGGTCCTTTGGCTTTCAAAGATTTGGGACACGGTCATGCCAACTTGAGGGAGAAATTCCTGAAGTTCATTCGGTCCTGATCAGCATGACTCAAGGGTTCTCACTAGCTCCCAGTCCCAGGGATTGCCTGCAAAACGTAAGGCTGAACTATTTTGGTACCTGGCAAGCGTCTCTGGGTGTGTCGTGGTGGTTGTGTGGCTGCAGCCAGCAGTCTGCGAGAGGAACAGAGAGGGAAGTGTTCAGATCTTGCAGAGTTTCAGCCCTGGAGGCATTGCATGGAGCTGCTAATGCTTGCAAAGTGGCCGGGTAAAAGGGCGTAATCAAGTGAGCTGTGGCTAGAGGAAGAGTTATTAATTGCAACCGTAGGAGTAGTTGGCAGCCTTGGTGGCTGATAGTCTTCCTCGGCCTCAGGTGAGGTTGGTGTCTTCAGGTACACAGAGCTCTGGCATATGTGAAGAGCTATCCATGGACCAAAGCAAGCCGATGACAGGAAAAAATTCCCTTGGCCATGGGCTGATGGAATTGGTCAGCGTACATACATATACCTAAGTACGTGCTAACTCTCAGCCTATTGCTATAGCAGACACAGGCTCCCTGAAGTTGTCAGTTTTGGAGAGCTGCAGCAGAGGAGGAGGGAGCTGGTGGTTCCCACACAGACCCTGCTGCAGCTTTTTCTTGTGGTTTCATAACAGAATTAAGCAATTTGTGTCACGTGTTGCCATGGAGACCGTAAATCACTGTCATGCTGGGCTTCTCTGTCAGGGAGCCCGTGTCTTTAATTGCACCACCCTCCCCTGCAAAGCCGGGCTTGGTGCTGAGCTCATTTACCTGCTGTAATGGCTTTGCCCTGGGAGCGGTGCTTGCGGGAGAGCAGAGCTGGAACCAGGGATAGGGGTGCTCGCATGTCGAGTATCAAGTATCTGGGGTCAATTTTATTATTGTGGTATGCGGCCACACCTCTGCTCAGATGAACATAAATTATAATGATTTACACAAGCTGAGATCTGTCCCACTTGCATTCAGGGCAAGTTTTGCAACGAGGATGGGGATTAGATATACTACCTGTATGTTGTGGTGACCCATTGGGTCTTGGGGGTCTGGGCACACAAACTGAGCTGAATTTCTCTGTCTTTGGTGTTTTTATATTATTTGGCTGCTCCAAGGGGATAGCTCAGCCCTTCCACTACATCCCCATGTCCAGAGAGGTAAATGGGGTTTTACACAGCTTATTCTGCCTCCCTAAGAAATCCTTTTTGCAGAGGCTGAGCTTCAGTGACGCTCTTGGGTCAGCATTTCTCTTTTTTCCTTGCAACCTGCCCCAGAAGTAGCCACATTTCTGACTGTCTCAGCATTACTGGCTTGTGCTGTCAGGACACAGATTTTGCCCATGTGTATGAAGATGGTGGTGTAAATCAGCATGAAGATGGTGGTGTAAATCAGCCTCCTTCCAGTGACTTAATCAGAGCCCTGACAGCTTTCGTCAGTGTAGTGTATGGATCCTTCTCTTGGCTCCTTCAAAATAAACAATTATATAAACTGTAAGATGATTATCATCAGAGCTTATTAGTGTATTACCACATGCTGCTTTGTATTCAGACAATAGATAAAAAAGTCTGTGCTTCATTTCTCTCAGTCAGATCTACAGCAAACACGCTTATTCTTGCTCCCATCTGAGGAGGACTGTGTCAGTACTCTTGCCAAAAACACATGAAAATCAGCCCAAGTCTTGTGTACTTGCCCATAGCAACGTAACCAGCTGGCACGGAAGCTCTGTGCACCTTTGGGAGTGTTTAATGTTTTCCAGGAGGTGACATATGTTGTTTTTAAGGTTTGATTTATTGGCTGGTTTAGATGATAATCTCGTCAAGGCATGAGCTGTCTTCCTGCTCTGATTATCAGGGCAGATGGAGGTGCAGAGGGATTGATGTACTTGGCTTTCAGAGGGTTTGTGTTGCGTACCTGCATGTTGGGAGCATGGGACCTGCCATCTCAGTAGAAGGACGAGTGTTTCCATGAGCGGTAGAAACAGCCCTGCAGAAACATTGAAACTTGCTGCCTTTTGACACTCAATAGAAGTTTTCATCTGTTCATGCTAACATCACCTACAATGGGTTTTTGTGCTCAACAAACCAGCTTACAGTGCTTGACTTTTTTTTTTAAATTTATTTATTTTAATTATTTTTTTTCAGTTCAGTTCCTGCTGTTTCTCCCCAGGCTCCATAATATCCAGCCTGGTAGCTTAGATATACAGTATGACCAAACTTCTGGAAATGACAGGAAGCAAATGCCCCAATTCAACCCATAAGCGTGTTGGGCAGAGTCACAGTTTGTACAATGGGCTAAATATTATCCTAGCATTTTGGGTGAGCGTTTCATGCAAGATAAGCTCAAGACTTCTTAGGAGCGAGTTAAAGGGGCTGCTACTAAATGTCAGTGAAAATGTAATGCTTGTCTGCTGAGCAGTAGCTTGTGGTTTGGTGATGAGGTCAAAAATTATGCACAAACGGAGTATGGTTTTCACATCTGCAGCCTGTCCACTGCCATGTTACTAACAATCGGCCTTTCATACCACCCGGCCGGAGCCACGCTGCCGTGTGAAGAAGGACGGGGTGAAATCTTGGCAACGGGCAAAGCAAAAAATTGTCTTTAAATGTGTTGGAGGGGGGACAGGGTTTTAGCCAGGGCCTCTGTCCTAAAGATCTGGTCCTAGCAGAATTACGTCGAGTGAAAACTTGGTCTTCCTTGGAAAAATGAGAAATTTATAGGTTTCTATCCGGCCAAGCATGCTGCTTGTTGATGTGATCTTGTAAACATGAGGAAGTTGCTTACTGTCCCTAAAACAGGGGTAAGAAACTTTGTGAGGAACTGCCGTAAGTCTGGTTGAGGTCTCTGCTGGTGCCTGGTCTCCTTCTCCCTGTCCAGTAGCTCTTGCTTGCAGTGGAAATTCTTGCTGTTCTCAAGAATTTCTCCAAAGATATCTTAGAAACAAGCAGACTTGATCATGTTTCTTCTTGGCATGTCAACTTGGACAGGAGGCCTTTTGCAGTTCTTACTAGCCTCAGCAATCTCACCTCTGTGATCACCCTCTCTCTCCCTCTTACGGGGTTTTCTTTTTAGAGGAGAAGCTAAGACAGTTCCTATACATTTGGTTCAAGGAGAAATGTACAGTATGTGACCTTAATTAGGGGTCAAGGCATTTAACCTGCACCACATACAGATTATGCATATGGGAAGTCATTCCTGTGTTTGCAGAAGTCCCTCAAGTGCAAGCTGTACCTTGTCATCATACGTAACATGGAGGAGAGGAGATTCCCTCTTTTAAAAAAATGGAGGGTTTTCCTCTTTTGGCATTGAGCTATGACTATAGGTGAGACTGTAACTCCCAGAATTGTGTGCTGCTGGCACTAGTTGGATTACGGTGTGGTGATCAGAGGCAAGGAAGGAAATTGTGTTCTCATGCCTACCTTGTGGACAGAAGCAGCATAGGGTGAATCATGCATGTTTCATTGCCTTGATATCGTCTTTGGGCATTGCTATGGTTTGAATGGTGCTCTCACGGCATGCCTCAGGTCGCCTGCTGACAAGGAATGTTTTGGGGGGTTATATTTTAGATTACAGCTCAAATTCAGATACAGCTGCTTTGACCAGAGGCTCTTTTTCCCATAAGTAAAACTTAAACTCCTATGTGAACATTCACAACTGGTTTTAATTTTTCTCCTTTCATGCACTTGCCCCCATGCATGGGGCGGTGGGTATGTAATGGGAAAAGCTGTTTAGTAGAGCTGTGAAATGACTGTGAAAAGCCCTTTGCCTGGATGGGGTCTCCAGTATACAGTAAGGAACGTGAGACCCCCAAGCAAGTGCCTTTATGGTTCAATAATTTGGATTAAACTGAAATAGTGATTTAGGAGAAAGGGACTAGAGAAACTAGAAAATAAACTTGGTAATCTGCTATCTTCTTCAATATGAAATCAAACCATTAGGCAGTTACGCTCTTGTCTGTCTGAAAAATGGTCCAAGTTGGCTTTTGGGCCTCTTTGGAAACAAAGAGTCGAAGTGTTTTGTTTGGAAAATACCAAAAAGAAACAATTTAGGGGAAAAAAATATCATATACTGTAGGCTGAAATAAAATTATATTAGTTGGTGGCTCAACTTGTACTGTGCACGCAGCAGCCCTGCAGTCTCTAAGTACCACCTGGGACAGCCTGTAGCACCAAGTGCATCAGTCTTGCTCGGTGGTCTCTGAGAATGAAAAAGTTAAAGTCCTTCTCTTAATGAAGAAAAATCCCTATGGTTATTGGGCAAGCCTCCAAAACCTTGCGTGGAGAAGTGGGGTTACAGATTGGGATGCCGACACGACAGTTTATGGAGGCTTCCCCAGAGCAGGTAGTCCAGAGCAGTCCTCGTCCCCTCTCAGCTCTGACCCCAGCCAGCGCCTGCAGCCAAAAGGGCACAAGCAAAACCAAAATGGATGAGAAAACCAAAATGGATGGGAGCAGGTGGCTGCAGAAAGTGTCACCACAGCTGCTCCCGCACTGTACCGCTTGCATCAAGAAAACCAACACCGAGGAAATCAACTGCCCTCTCTTGGGCCATACCATTAGGATGGATTTTTAAATTTTATTTTACATTTTTACTGCCTGAAAGACCTCCCCAAGAGTGCAATAGCCATTCACATTTAGGAGATGGCCACCCATTGCCCATGTGATTTGAGTGAGCATCACGGTTGCCCACGTGGGGCCGGCGGGTGGAGGGCACTGCCTCCTGCAGCCTATGTACAAAACCACCCGCCCGGCTTCTTCTTAAATAAGTGGTCAGTGCTGTTGAGTGTCGAAATGGGCTGTTCAGCAGTGGCTGCCTCTTCTGCTTTCTCCCCACACGTGTGCCCAGATCCAGCTGAGGACTTTTTTTTTTTTCTTTCTTTCTTTGAAGAGTCAGTTCCTCCGTGGCTCAGCCGAGATAAGGGGAGTGGTGTGACCGCACTGCAGGGCAAGCTGCTCGCCTGGCTCTCCGGGCTGTGTCATAGCCACAGAAACCAGCCTTCCTGCCACGGCAGGGTTGGGCTTTCTTGCTGGAGACTGATCAGAAGGAGCTGACTAGCTGCTGTAGTCAATTCTCTATGTCCTCAGGGTAGCAGAATGTGGATACAAACAGCGCTAATGAAATGTCTGAACAGTTGAAAAATGATGGGAGGCACACAGCCAGCAGGATCCGCTCCAGACAGATCCACACTGGAGAAGTGAACTCTGGCACATTATATTGAAGAAGTGTACCTCCATTAAAAAAAAAAAAAAAAAAAAGAGAAAACAAAAACCACCTGTCATTCCTGGCCTGCTGCCTTCTTGGCTGCATTTCTCAAACTTGAAAACAAGGGAGAAGAAAGCAGCTAAGTGCATTTTTGTCTGCCAGCAGAGCCAGGACTGGACCTTTAACTCCAGTTTCATCCGTCACCACCAGTTCTGCTGGCATATCTGGCCCCCAGGCGTAACACACCATTTAATGTTTGCTGTACCCCGTGTTAAGCAGTGAAGAGTAGCAAGGCTCTGGCTTCTCAATGGGATTTTGTCACTGGCAACTGAAAATCATCTGGAACTTGACAGCTGCGCTGACCCAGCGTGTTTTTTGGCATGGCCACATGGGCCCAGCCCTTATAGGAAAGGTATTCAGGTGATAAAAGTCTTGCACATGCATTTGGTGGCAACTAGCAGTCCTTGTAGATGAGGCAGGAGTAAATAAGCCACAGCGGTGGGGTTGTCTGCTCTTCTAAGTGATGGGTCTGGGTTGCATAGGGGAGTCAGGGAGGGTAGGTGCTGCTGCTCCTGTCCAAAAGGGCTTTGGATGTCAGGGTGCATCAGGGAGGGGGTAAAACCAAGGAAAACTCCTGGGATGGTGCCTTGGAGTGCTGCCTTCATCCTCGCTTCTTCAGCACCAAGTGAAAGTTGCCTTGTGCATGTTGCCCTCTTTTCCTTGCTAACAAGTGACCGGAAATGATCTCTTTCTCCAGCAGGGTTAGCACACTGGAAGCATGGCTACAAGTGCTGTTCCCAGCGAAAACCTCCCCACGTACAAGCTGGTGGTAGTTGGAGATGGCGGCGTGGGGAAGAGCGCTCTCACCATTCAGTTTTTCCAGAAGATTTTCGTGCCGGACTATGACCCGACTATTGAAGACTCCTACCTGAAGCACACGGAAATAGACGGGCAATGGGCAATTCTTGATGGTAAGCAAGCTGCTCTCGTGGTCCCCTTTCCGTTCTAGCTGAGCATAAGCACAAATAGACCTCAGTGCCTCCCACGGCGTGCTGTGCCCTTGTGTCCCTCTTACTCTGCTGTGGGCTGCCAGGAATTTGAGTGCAAACTGGCCCACGAGCTGCGGAGCATGGTCTGCAGCTGACCTCCAGCAAAGCTTCTGCTTCCAGTTGTGTTGGTTCCCGTTCTGCACAGAGACGTTTCTTGCAGGAGCCTGTAAACCTACAGATCATCACAGACGCTTGGGGGAGGCTTCTATGAAGGGTGAATTACAGCACTGTGAGGTGGCTATTGCTAATGATACTTCATTGTGGTTAGGCTCATCCCCTGGGAAATAACAGTGAGTGGGTATAACTGAGTGAGGGTTATAACCAGGAAAAAACATTTAATCAAAACTGTCATCCAGAGACAGTGAAGAATTGTAGCACCTCTTAACTCCCATCATTCAGGAGTGATGTTTTCCTATCTAGTTACCTGTTTCGCTTAAATACGTGTAGGGTGCCAGCCTAGAGAGCTGCTGCAACCAAGATCTTTCAGTTCTTTGAAGAAAAATTGCTATACTTCTTTTAAAAAAAAAAAAACCAAACACCAAACAAACAACAAAAAAAGAAACAAAACAAAAAAAACACCCTAAACCCCACCAAAACCCAAACAAACCCAAAAAACCCAAACCAGCCAACCCCCCCCAAAAAAAAGCCAAAAAATCTTGATTGTGCAGGTGAGGAAAAAGCCCTATATTACCTAAAGCTGCATAAGGGGAATCTTGCTGTTAAATGTTGTAAGTCTTGTTTGGCTTTATACAATAATTAGGTAGTATATAAAAGCAAGCAAATATTTTCTGCCTTAATTACCCAAGTGCATGTATGTGGCCACTAACACAACTGAACTAAATTTAACCTCCCTTGCGGTGAGTTGCTACCTCCATCCTCTTGTCATGAAGGCACTCAAGATTTTTGGTGTCTCTGCATGTGCATTGGTGTGTGGGGACCGAAAACTGGGGGACTGGTTTGAGTGCTGGAACGTGGAGGGGTGGTAGGGTTTGCTGTGAAGACTGTAAGCTTGGTCTGGAAACTTGAGATCTTAGTTGCACTCTTAAGGATTTTTCAGATGCAATTTAGTGACTACAAATGGCCCCAAGGTCCTTAAAGAACAGTCTTCACTCAGTATTTAAGAAAAAAAAACCACAACACCTTAATCTTGCCAGCGTTTGTTCATTTAAATATGTTAGTAGTCGATCGCTGGTACGAAGCAATGTTTGTGAAATCGGTGCCCAAACATGTCTCGTTGTCACCTGCATCAGAGATACCCGCTCTCAATTAACCATCACATAATGTACCTGTGTGCCTTTAGTTTTAAAATGCCAGTGTTATATAAAAGAAAAATCCAATCCCTGCTGTAAATGAAATCCATTCTTTCTTTGTAGTCCAGAGCCAGCCCTCTAAAACGAGCAACCCTTGTCTTCACTGGTATGCCCCGTGTTCTGATATAACAGTACCAGCTGCCATACACATTGGTATTGGCTGAAACAGCCTGGCTTTTATAAATTATTTGGAAGTAGAAAAGGCATCTTTCACTAAATATTTGGAATTTTTGTTTAGTGAAAAAACCAAAAAACAACCCTGACCTGGGTGGGAGTGGGGAGACAGATTGTTTTCCAACAAGCAGCAACTTAAGCCTTTGTTTTAATGAAAAAGCTGTTGCTTTGCACAGATGGAGTTTAGTGGCCATACTTGGGCTGAGCTGAATTCAGCTGTGGCCTTGAACGGCACGTTGGGAATCCCTGACTTTGAGAGCTCATGTGCCCGCAGATGCCTTGCAGCCACAGAAGTGAAACTGCAGCTTCTCCTTCTCTTTCCTACTGCCTGAGTTTTTGAACAATCAAGATTTTGGAAGAAAGGCAATATTCTTGCCTGGAAAAGCATGTGAGCCTTTACCATCTGCCCGGTAGAAATAGGGCATAAAGACTGACTGTCACACGTGTCTTCTGCCACAGCTTTCCGTCATAGTCTTTGGATCTAGGCCATTCTCGGAGGTCACCATATACTTGGACAGCTGCTCTTGTTGTGGTTACACTTGGTTGCATGAATCACTTATGGTATAAAATTAGGGACAAACATGATAGGAAGCATAGAGATGCATCATGATAAATTCTAGACCTTCCAGTTGTCCTTTATGGCCAAATTCTTCACAAGCTGATGTTTTTTGCAGTGCTGGGTGGGGAGGAGAAGCTGTCCAACCCCAAAATAGGAACTAGTTTTAGAAGATGAGACTACCAAGTGAGGGTATAGTGGGAGGGGCTCCATAAATTTCTGAGTTTGCAGAAATAGTTATGAAAAAAAAAAAAGCTAAATACATTGGCATCCAACAACTTAAAAAAAAAAAAAAAAAAAAGAAAACACAGCCCACCCTGTTCCAGGCTGTTGCCTGAGCAGTTCTGTACAAAGCATCTCTAGCATTTGGTATCTGCACCAGCATTATGGTGTAAAAAACACCCTTGTGCTAGCCAGCTTGCATATAGCATTTGGCTTCCCTCCTTGAAGACCTCCACCCACATTTATTCAGTAGCACTAACTGGCAGCATGATGAAATGTTTGACTTGCATTTTTTTCATTTGCTGAATTCTCTCACTGAAAGTAGACTTAAGTGGAATAGGCTGTTATTTCAGATTTTAGACCTTGGAGCCAAACCTACATTCAGACTTCTTCTTTTACATATTTGCTCCCTGGCTTTGTGTCTATTTTCTTGATATGTCTGTCTATGATAGTTCACTGTCTCCCAGAAGGTTGTGGGACCTGTGCTTGGTGTCTTCAAGTCCAACAGTACACAAAAATACTTTATTGTTGGCCTTAGGCCAGCTTTATAAGACCATCGATGCAGTGTTTGGAGGACAAGTGCCATAGAGTGGAACAGGGCACTTAACCTGGATGAGGGATGCACAGGCAATTTGTGGCTAGCCCATTGTTTTTAGTTGCTGCCACCCCAACGAGGCTTTAAGATCAGCCTCCAGTTTTCTCTGCATACGTTATCTTCATTTATTCCCTGCTGTTAATACAGAAACCAGGATAGTGATGTGCTTGGTTAAATGCATTCACACGCGGGTGCCGTATAGACACATCAGGTCAGAATTAAGTGGGGGCCAGGGTTAATCTGCTTTGATTAGCTGTTGCTCCAGTTGAGTTGCTGTTACTAATTTTGTACACTCCTTTCTGTGTGCAGGCTAACTTGGCAATTAGCAGAGGATTTCTTGTGGTATGGCTGCAAAATGCCAGTCTGGAATTACTAATGTGGGCATGAAGCCAAAAGTGGAATACCTTAATATGGCAAAAAATTCCCAATGGTTCAAAATTCCTTATGGCTCATAAACAGCACAGAGATAAAAAGGCAGTGAGGAAGAGGAGAGGAAGAGGTGGCCACAAGCACATGGCTTGGGCTGGTTGATGAATTGGGCTAAACACTTAGCTGCCAGCAGGGCTGTGCCAGTTGGTACCAGCAAAGCAAGGATTGTGCCTGGGCGTTGGGTGAAAGGAGGCCGTGGTCTCCTTCCTCTTCCCTTCCCCTGGTATGATGTAAATGAAACTCTCACTGCCTAGAAGTTGTCTTTACTCCTGCACTTCAGTTTTCCTTTTTGTTTCTCTTCTTCCCAAGTCCCCTCTTAATCCTTGAGTGCCCTCGCGTTGGCTTGGACCTGCACAGCCCTGGTGGGCACCCTGATGGAGTGACACCAAGCACCGTTCCTTCTCCTGGGCTCCCTTTCTGACCTTTCCATCCGTGTCTCCCATGCATCCCTTTTTGCCGTGGGTTTCTGCTGCTGGTCATCCCAGGCCAGGCCGTCTGCTTTTCTGCTTTTCTCCTCAGGAAGCTTGGGAACAATTCGGCCAGGAGGCCAGAGGGAGATGAAAGGTCACTTCAGACTTGCAGGCAGAAGGGTTGGTTTGTGGCTCGCTTTCTTTTTTTTTTCATTTAAACTTTGGGTAGCATCATTGAAGGAATTAAAATTCAAATTAAGTTTGTACTTTTGTTCTGTTATTTGTGTGTACAGTATTTTCCCTCCCTTAATTGCTGGGATTTTGCAACCTTGAAAGAGGGTGTTTTTTTGTCTTGGGTTGTGGGGATTTTTTTCCTGCCAGGAAAATTTTGATGTTGCAACATGGAAAACACTTGGCTTTGAATACTTGCCCTTTGTTAGAGAAAGAGCTCCTTTAAGAGCTTGCATCTTTATTCTGTTTATTGATGTGGAAGCCTTTCCTCTGAAGGCCCCTCTTTTCTTTTTCCTTAAAGAAAGGGCAAGAATTCAAATACTTGGGTTTTCCGTGTTATAACATCTGTGTATTTAGTTTGGGCACAGAAGATGGGCTCATAAAAGCCCCAGTGTTTCCCCATCACGTATTTTTCCCTGAGGAACGCTCTTGTGCCAGGGGCAGCATGGCTGTATCTGAGAAGGAGCAGAAGCACCAGAGTGACCAAGTGAAGCATCTGCCTCAGCTTGCGCACGGCATGGGCACCTCATATCTCTTTAGAGTGACTTGGGGTGTGGGAATACAGAATATAAGCCGTGGCCCCTGCACCCCATCTGCTCAGTGCCCAGAATACCAACTCCTTGGCTCAAGCCAATGTCTGATGGGTGGTTGCCCTCTCCCACCACGCTGCTGATGGAAGGAAGATGAAGGCCATGGGGATGGCTTTCCTCAGCCTGAGACTCTTTAGTTGGACTTGTCAAATTCAAGTTAAGTTTTCCCTTGAGCTTAGCCACCAAGCTGCAGGGCAGCTGGGGATGGAGTTTCTCTCTGGCCTCACCTTTTGAAGCAGAGCTGCGGTGCCAGGAGGGAAGCAAGACTTGGAGAGAGAAGCGCCAGGAGGAGTCTGGCTCTGTAACCCGTGACGGCAGCGCTCCCCTGACAGTGCCACATTCCCAGTTCTGCTCTTTGCTCCAGGGACTTTTCCTGTATTTCACATTAAGACGTCACTGAAGAAGCAGAAAATGCCTGGGGTCAGGCTGCTTTGTGCTGCTCCTCTCTCTGGTGCTGTGAACCCAGGTTCCTATCTGCTTGCTGAGCCATCTGGCTGGATGTGTGTAGCCAAAGGGATTTCACTGGAGACTGCTTGCAAAAATCAAATCGGACACGTTGTGTTCACCTTTCCAAGCATGAGATCAAGGTAGGCACAAACAACTGCATCCTGTCCCTGAGCTTCGTGGTGTGCAGCCACTCTTCCGCATGCTGAAGGAAGGCAAGGTGCTCCAAGAGCCACGCCGAGCTGCTTTCAGGACTGGCTGCAGCAATATGCAGTTGCTGCCTGGAACGGGCCACCGGTCTCTGATTCGGGTGGTGAAACCCAAGGGTTGAAGCATAGAAAATAGGTTCAACCTGCCTGTCTGGTCATCTTTGGCCCCTTAGACATGTGGAGACACATGGATGGTGGAAAAACTCTCTTGAGTTATCTATATGCCTAGCTGCCCAGCAATGTAAAGATAAAGATGTAGGAGGGAATTTTGCCTAGGTATGAAAAGAGAAGAGGAACTCACCTGCACAACCAGATCTGAGCTCTCTGAAGGCTGGGAAGGCTGTGTTTGACTCTGAACTGCGTCCAGTCTAGGCTCTAGAAAAAGTGATGCTGTGACTTAGATTTCACAGTATGTCTGTGCCCTTGGCTTAGATTTACATGCCTGTGTCTCTGGATGGGCACTCAGAGCACTGTTGGTTGCAGAGACGTTGCCACACAAAATACCTGGAAGCACCAAGTGCTTCTGTTTTGGGCCACAAATTCCTGTGTTTTCCTGGGTTCCTGTCTTTGCTCAGAAGTGCTCTCTAAGCAGCCACACTCTTGCCTAACCCATCGGGATTTACAGGAAAATGGTGTGGAGGTCTCTAAGGGGGCAGGATTCAATTAGCAAGGAGTTCATCGCAACAGCTGGGGTCACCTCCACTGGAAAGTAGAAAGGGGCATCTCTTTGCTGAGCAACCTCTTACCTGCGAAGCAGGAGACCTCCCTGCTGGGCTCTCACAGCCTAATTGCTTGTAGTTTAGTCTCCAGCTGATTGCATGATAGCTCTGTAAAATGGCTTTGCCCTCTTTGGATGTCTTTTCCTGTGTCAGACATATTCCTTGGCTTCTCTCTCCTTGCTCTTTACCCAGATGCTTTTGTTAACGCTCCTTCTTGCTGCTTCTTTGGTCAAATTTGTGGGAACTTGACCACGTTTTCTGCTGGAATTCCCTGACCATGCGCTGCGCAGCCTATGAATCTGATTTCAGTTCTTGGAAGAATGAGGTAGGGGAAACCCGCTGTGCTGTGGTCCAGCCTTGTTTCCACATTGTCTTTTATGTGCTGCCAGTGGGGCAGCTGCCAGTAAGAGGCAACTGCTGGTTTTAAAGTGTACCAGGGGAAGAGAGGGCTCGCAGTTCTTCTCTGCTCATGATTATTTCTATGTCTTCTGGCATCCTGTCTGCAGAAATGGGGATTTTAAAAGAAGACAAATGCTGGCTAACATCCTAAATCTCCACACCTCTTTGGGAAGCCAGTCAAACCACCGTCCCAGTTTCACCTTCTCAAGGTTTCTCCTTGATACTCTCTCATTTCTGTAGATAAGGGTCTTCTTGAGGGTCTTAGGCCAGGAGAAGCAAAGCCTCTTGCAGCTGGCCCTTTTTCAGTGCTGCTGCCTTCCAGGATGTGGTCCCGTCCTGCCTACGAAGAATCCAGATCATGTTCTCTGCTCTGATTGTTTACAATTCACGTAGCAAGAGCTGTTAGGATGGGGTGGGGTGTCTTTAAAAGCACATTTAAAGTTGAAACAAAGACATTCTCTGGCCGACCACATGATGCTTAATTTTGCATGAATAACCCATCTGACGTTAACCTTAACCTTCACTGCTGCGTGTCTCTTACGTGCATTTCCAAAGTGCCATTTTAAATGCTGCCTGGACTTGTTCGCCTTTCTATGAATGCTGCGAGTGAATTATCCTTTAAATAGCAGCTGCTGACACAGCAGCTTTGCCTGCGTTTAGCATGATGCCGGGGCCAAGATCTGGGCGAGGTAGGAGTGGTAGGAGTGCATCCCTGTGCTGTCCCTTGGGTATCCCCACAGCCCCGCCCAGGGCTCATCCCCTGCTGTTTTGCAGGGGATGAAAGCTTTGGAGGGGCAGCAGCTGGGGTTGGGTTGATGGGTGCAAAAGCAGAGCTGGATGCCTCTCACGTGTTTCATGGGAGGTTTGCCAATGTGCCAGAGCAAGGGGAAGTCCCTAAGCAAATTACCATGCAGGATACGGCACATCCATCCCCACCTTCCTGCCCAGGGCTTGTGCTGGGGCACCTGCCCCGTGTCAGGGGGAGGGAGGGCGGGAGAGCCCAGCCCCTGCGAGAAGCTGTCCCACTCCATCGCAGGTTGGGTCTGGGTCTTGGAGAGGGGAAGGGAGCGCATGTGCGTGTGTGTCTGTGTGTGTGTTGGCTGTCAGCTCTCAGCCCTGCTCTGATACCACGTCCAGCTGGTGCAGGAGTCAGATGAGGGCAGCCCAACCTCTCCTTACAGGTTGGGTGGGTAGGAAGGATTAATTTCCTCTTCCGCCCTGGCCACGTGGTCCTGGCCTTATTCCATGGTAGCAAATCTGTCCAGGGCATAGAAATTCACCAGCACATGCAGCGTCTTTGGGTTGTTTGTCTTTTTTCTTTTTCTTCTTTTTTGTACAGTCCTTAAGAATAGCCTGTTTGCGCCGAGACCCTTGTTTCCCAGATTTAGAGGAGAGAAGCAGGACAAAAGGCTACGAAAAGACACCAGTGACTTTCCAGCAAGCTCCAGCTACTCAGCAAACAACCCTAAATCTCAGGGTCTCTACAAGAGCCTAGAAGCTCTTTTCACCTTAAAGGCTCCTGGAAACAGGCATTCAAGACCAGCTAGGGCAGGCAAATGAATGAGGCTGAAGGCTTTAAAGGGCCTTCCATCACCAAGTAAGGTCTTCAGGTCCCCCAGCATAGCTGCCTTTCCTCTAGACACATAGTGAAGGTGTGGGCTGGCTCATGGGGTGTGCTGTGACATGCAGCGTGTCCACCCCTGGCCACCCATGCTGATTCAGCAAGTAACACAGCCAGCGAAGTGGGCTTTATCCTGGCCCCATCTGAAAATCGGGGCAGCCTGAGCACTTACCCCCACGGGGAACATCTTGCTAGGACTGTGGGCCTGCTCAGACTAGAAAAACCCGTATCAAGCCCTTTTGCTCTGTCAGCAGTACGCTTCTGCCACAGTCTCCATCCACTGGTGCCCTGGGCTTTCCCCATCGCTCGTGGGCAGCAGATGCTAACGCTGTGGCTGTACAGCGGAGGCGGAAACAGTTTTCCCACCCAGCCCAGTTGACTGGGATGTGAAAACATTCCCAGTCATCATAAAGGTCCCATGTTTGTCTCTAGGATGCAATGATGCGTTAGGGCTACTACTTCGGAGCAGCCCACACATTTTGAGCTCATACCGCATTTGTACTGGCATAGCCTAAACTGATGAACTCCTCTTGTGCCCTCCTCCTGGCAGTCAAAATGCTGGCAGTGTACAAAGCTGGGGCCCAAAAATTGGCATTGATGATGTGCATCAGTATGTGGTGTTTACCCAGAAGGCTGGCGTAGCTTGCTCCACATGTGGTCCATGCTGTAGCTGATGGAACACCCCGCAAGGCAGAGCGATGGGGAACCAGTGAGTTACGGTCACATTAGAGAGGCAGTTAATCTAGAGGGGAACAGCATCTGGGTTGCTGCCACAACTGGGGTGTTTTAGGGGATCTGAGCATAGATCTAGGCATTGTTAATGCACAGAAACACAATTGCTATATAGGATATGCAAGTCACTTAAAGCTTCTCCACCTGTTTTAACTAGCTTCTCAATATCGGAACACCACTTGGGACTAAACATTTAAGGGGAGTTTCTGAAGGCTGTACTGTCTTGCTCTGAAAGCACATAATTGTGTAGAAATAATATCCAGGCACTGAGAAAAAGAAAATGCTTGTAGCTATTACTCTGGGTTGTCTCCCAGCTTTGCTTCACACTGCAGTCTGTAGATCGTCCCTGACATTTAAACTGGCATTTATTTACTCTTCCAGTCTTGGGTTTTTCCATGTGGGGAACAGAGAGGGCTGGAAGATAGAGGGCTGTGAAATAGTTTGAGCCATATGTTGCCAGAGGAGCAGCTCCCCAAGTTCAGTGGTCAGTATTTGATACTGGAAAAGGAAAGTAAAATCCATGTCGTCTTCTTCCGCTTCATCTGCTCCCATTATAGGCCGACGGTGATGAGTGGGGTTTAGGAGTGGTTTTTGCTTCGTAACAAGAAACCACCATGTCCATCCAACTTGCTTTCATCAAATCTTGCAGCCTTTGAGAGGACCAAGCCCAGCAGAGGCAGAAGGGCCATGTAGGCAGTGACAGCATCCGCAGGTCCTCACAGTAGCTAAACCCCTTCGTCTCTTCTTTCCTAGTTCTGGATACTGCAGGCCAAGAGGAGTTCAGCGCAATGCGGGAGCAGTACATGAGGACCGGAGATGGTTTCCTTATAGTCTACTCGGTGACGGACAAGGCTAGCTTCGAGCACGTGGACCGGTTCCACCAGCTGATCCTCAGAGTCAAAGACAGGTGGGTGCCATGGAGCCAGGCGCTGCCTGACCCCCTCCCGCCTCTCTGGCGACCGTGCCGTGGGGGTGGTTCCATGCCTTGCCTTGCCTTTTGCCTCCTGGGTGTCCCGGGGCAAATCTTAGCATGCTCTGCATGGGTTTGTAGACCTACATATGAGGAAAAAGCAGTATTTTACCTTTTCTGGTAAGCATCTGGTGCTTTCAGCGTGGAAAAATTCAGTAGTGTTATGATGGAGTGAAAATGGGTCTGGAAGGGAGAAACTCCAGCCAGAATGGTCTGGCAGAGCAGTGTGAGAAAGGCAGATGCCTTTGAATGGAACCCGTTTGGCTCTGAAGAGGAAGAAGGATGCTCTGTGCACAGGGCAGGCACTTTAGGAGCGCCAGCAGGGAGCCACCAAGTGTTCGTTCGGCCCTAATCCTTCTGGGTGTCCTGGCAGCATCCTCCTTCCCCTGGCTTCAGTTTGTGCCAAACAAGCCTTAGAAGGTCCCACACGATACAGGGCTGTCAGAAAATGTCTCGAAGGGGAAAATGCCTCACGTTGGGAGGAATGGTATTTCTTACAAGGGGCGTAATGCAGTTCATGCATCGTGCTCTGCAGCAACCGTTCTCAATGAACAAAACCTCTCGGCATGACCGGGGAGAAAGCAAGATAGGTCGCCCGCTCCCCTCCTTGTGTGTGCGTGGGAGAAGGTAGCGCTGGGGGTTTAATCGTGGTCAGCAAATGTGTCCTGATGGAGCGAGGGGAAGCTGCCAGGGCTTTATCTCTGAGATAACCCCCTCTTCCCATCCCAGTTCAAGAGGTGATGAATCCATCCTCGCTGGGTGGGATGTGAATCAAGCCCTTATACTTCTGCAGCTTTGAAACACTTAGTTTTTCCATTCATAATGGCTTTTAATTATGAAAGTCATCAAGAAAAGCCACCAGAGGGTTTGGGCCTCGTTGCTGGCTTCCTTTCGCAGCTCTGAATAACTTCCCCACAGGAAGGGTGGACTCGTATCATGTGAGGTTCACAGCTGACAACTCTTCCAGTAAAGCATCCAAAGCAGAGCCCACAAGAGTGAAAAGTAAAGGAAAAACCAGCCTTTGATTTCATCTAAATGAAGAAAAAAGTCAGTCTGCCTCCGAGATCACGACAGTCTTTTCTCCATTTGCCAGCTCAGCTTGGGGCAAATCTGTTTCTGAAAGCCAAAGAAGATGGGACAGCGTTTCCTGTAACCTGCCCCAAACCGATGTCGGTTTTATCTAACTTAACTTTGTGAAAATAAGATGTGGTATTCATTGTTTTGCTCTGGACTGAAACTTTTACCCCTCTGTACACCGTGCAAACACAGCGGCCGGCGTGAGAAGCAGGAAGTGAAAGAGGCTGGCGAGGTTGTTTTTGTTTCCCTGCTCAACGCCACCGAAGCGCAGAGCGTGGGGGGCTTAACACTTCGTCCAAAACCTGAGCTCGTGCGGAAAATCGCAGCCATGGGAGCAGCGTGAGTAAAGAAACCATCCTGCCAGACCCGCAGGTAGCTGGGAGCAGAGCATCGCCCCAGTTTTCAAGCCAGCAGTCAGTTTTGACAACTTAAAATTCCAAGGAATTGCAGGCTGCTGTGTTAGCAGAGCTGTTCAAAGCCTTCCTCCTCTGTTTCTTTCCATAATCTTCATCACAGTAAAACTTTCAGCTATAGTAGCTTTGTCTGACTAGCAATTGTAGGGCTTACAACAGGGAACAAAGTCCCCATAGAGTTTTGTGTCTGATGTAAGCAAGGCAAATGAGATACTGTCCAAATGCAATCCCTTCCTTATCAAGGTGCTGCAAGCCAAAAAGGAGTCAAATAATCTGGACAAGCAAGTGTTTTGCTCCCAAATGATCAGAGTCAAGATATATCAATGCTCAGGTATTAAAATTAAATCAAAGCCACATTATCAGAATGAACAACTGTAAGACTCATTTACAATGCAGAGCGCAGTACGGTATTTTTCCAGCCAGAGCAATGGGGCAGTGTGCCAGAGAGAAGATGAAGCCCTTATCATCTCTATGAAAAATGTCACAGAAACGCTGTTTGAAAATCCACAGTTACTCAGGGAAGTGTTTTATGCAGAAACGAGTACGGCCAGCTGCTCCTTACCCCAATAAAATCAGCTCTGTTACAGCAGAGAACACTGGAATCATTTTAAGAGTTAAATACTAGAAAATAATACTGCAATATCTGTCAGTGATCAGAAGGGACCTCCTCCATCCTAGCAGCGGGTGAAGGCCCTGCAGCACGATGTGCTGTCTGCGTCATGCAGCTGGAGGAGAGGCTCCCGCATGGGAGGTGGGGTGGGGAGGGCAGCAGCCGCACTGCCAGGACCACCCGTGGCACAAGCTGGCTCGGTTCGGGTTAGTGACTGGTGCTACTGGGATTGCTACCAGGGAGGAGCCTGACCCACGCGCCGCATCAGAGGAGCCTTTCGCTGGATATGCTGTGGATAGATGGGTCTCTTCCCAGGTGGTGGCTGAAGACAGTCACTTATGTGCCCTGTAAAGTTAAAGAAATACTGAGTATAGTTACAGAGGTAGATGGTTTTGGTACAACGGGACTTCTGTTCATCAGGGTTTTGCTCTGGGATTAGAAGCAGGTAATAGCATCTGGAAACTTAGGAAGACTTTTCGGTTCCCTCCAGCATCCTTCCAGCTACCACTGCCAGTCTTTCAATTTGTCTTGGGGTAACAACGGATGGGCATCGTTGCCCCCAGTCATTTTCTCCCCCATGAGGTGCCCCCTGAAGTCCCAGCTCTCCCAGAGTCCATATTTTCTTCCCCCACGGTTGCTCTCAGCGGATGAGTGTCCACCAGGAGATGAACTGACACTGGTTCCTCCAACATAGCTCATTAGCTTGCTGCCAAGATACGTGGTTACGGAGATGCCTTAACTGTTAGAAAAGAGTCCCATTCTCCTGTTCAAGGTCTGTTTCTATGTCTCAGTTAATTTCCTGGCTAATTCCATGGTTCTTCATCTAGTTGGATCTTCAGTCTTAGTTATTATGAGGCATGGCAAAAACAATGACACTAAGTCCCTGAAGTGCCTGCAAAGAAGAATGATTGCATGCATGCAACTTGTCAAGTAAATTTTTACGATACGAACATATGTAGCACAGTCTGAGGGCTGATGTGCGTTCGTTTGGTCTTTCTCTGTATTTCTTTACACGTATGTGGTATGTCTGTAGCTGAAAATGTTAGATGATGTCAGCACCAGAAGGTGAAACTTAGGCTCAGCATTTTTTATTGTAGCTTGCTAATAATTGGGTGGTGGTTTTGATTTTTTCCAGAGAGTCCTTTCCAATGATTTTGGTGGCGAACAAAGTTGATCTAATGCATTTACGGAAAATTACAAGAGAACAGGGAAGAGAAATGGCAACAAAGCATAATGTAAGTTTTCAGGATTGTTTAATTGGTTGTTGTAAGTCCCATTACAGGCATTCAGAATTGAATTCCCTACTTACTTGGAGCAGAATTAAAGCATTTCTCTTGCAATCAAACATTTGCAATTGCATTTTCAACTACTACGGAGTGGTGGCTATACAGTTTCTTTTCAGTAGGGCCAATTAATCATGGAAACAAGAGCCCGTGCTGTACACCAGGCTGTAGCGAAGCTGTGGCCATCACGAAGCCACCTGTACAAGGTGTCTGCAAGTGGTGAGAAACGTGAAATGTTCAAGATGAGGGAAGAAAGTGCACCAGCCTGGAGTGAAAAGGCAGAGCCAGGCATTAGGCAGTATACCCAGGTGTCCGTAGGAAGGGAGCTTGTTAAAGATAATGAAATTATAGGGTCTATATAAATCTGGCCCACCATCTTAGCTTTGCATTGCCATAGTTTAGCCTGGGAAATTGGTCTTGGATGGGTCTAGATGACATGATACTCTGCTAATCGCCTCTAAATGCCAGTGGCCGTGAATACCCAAAGGGGGAAACAAGTCCTGTAGGAGGAACTGAATGGAAAGGTAAAGGCAAAAAAGTCTGAGACCTCTTGGCAGCTTGCTGTGCCTACACGGCAAACTGTGGGGTGTTTCTAAACAGGCCTCGATGGGAGTTTGGTGGGACATGTTCACTGCCTCCCCTCCCCAAGGAAGCTCATTTCTGTAGGAGCCAGGACACCTAAACTGTAACATGTTGCACCCATCTGTACGCACACATTTTCGTACATGGCCTTTTCCAAAGTACCTTATCAGAAACAGTTTTATAAATCTGCCAGCGTGCTGGACAAGCACTCCAGGAGGCCCCATCTGGCTGTCAGACTTTGAAGGAGAAGATCATTTTACACTGAAGGGGAATTGTAGTCATGAAATATTCATGCAGTAGTCCTAACAAAATGTGGCAAGCAAAGAATTTTTGGCAAGTGCTCATCTTTCAACAACCTCCAGCTATTTTCATGTCTGCTTGCACAGCTTAGAGGGAGAGAACATCTGACGACATGAAGTCTACGATTATTCTTCCCCAAACCCGGAGCTCTGATAGCAGCTGGTTTGCCCGGTGCTTATTCCAGACCTTTTGTAAGCACTTGCTGACCTTGCTGTGAGAGTGAAGGTGTTGATAGCAGTCTCATGACAACACTTTGTTTACCTGTATTTCCCCAGTCTCTTAGGCACACGATTTCTCCAGCCATTAGGGTTTTTCATTTTGAAACTGGTTTGCTACCAACATGTGGGCTGTTACTAATCTCTTTCATGATGCGCTTCCGTCCTCCAGATTCCCTACATAGAAACGAGCGCCAAGGACCCACCTCTAAACGTTGACAAGGCCTTCCATGATCTGGTGAGGGTAATAAGGTAAGCTGCAAACCCCTCACTTGCTCACTGCACGTGGATGGGACGTGCAGGACTCCTGGCCCGCAGAGCCAGGAACCAACTTTTGAGGAGCAGGGGCCATGTGGTTTGGTTGGGGGTGGAAGATTTCTGAGGTTTATTAAACTTTCTTGTCCTATATCTGCATAGGGTTGTTACTAACACCTTGGTGCCCTTGTAGGACATCATTGCTAGGCAGGTTGAGAACTAGCTGTGGCCACGACAAAAACATGTTATTCAATGAATAGTGCAAAGCCTACTATAATGATCAGCTTTAAAAGGCCGGCGTTGAAAGCTTTAGACCAGTAATTTGGGGTTTCGTCGCTTTGTCCTCTCAGTGTCTCACGTTGCCAGAGGTTAAAAAGGACTGGCAAAAAAATATACAGAATTCTAATGTTGTAGGTGACTTCTAACATTTTCTGCTCACTAAATGGAAAAAATTAAGCCACTTTGTAGGAGAAACAGCATGACCTAATGGCTAAGCCACAGGTTTCCTTCTCAGACTGCAGAGGTTTGTTCCCAGTTTTGGCGTGAGCTGCCTTTGCTCGCTTTGGCAAACGCCTGCTCCCGCTGCCGGTGGGGAGGGGCTGCCTTCCAAAATCCCGGCTGCCCTGCAGGAAAAGAGCTGCACGCACATCTTGGCGTCTCGGCTGATAACCTGAAATCTCTCTGAGAAGATTTGTTTTTCTGGCACTGGTTGTCTGCCAGATTTTTCTGGGCCCTCATTTTTCATGTTTTGGGAGGGTGCTGAGCTGAAATGATGCTCCTCCCTGCCGTGCAGTCAAAGTGCCTCACTCGGCAATTAAACCATGAGGCATTTATTCACGGCGTATGTGTACTTGTGAATATCTTAGTGCAGCCTCCATCAAAACCAGATGGTACTGCCCACTCTTCCCACATGTCTCAAAAGCAGGGGGCAGAAAGTCTTTGGAGAACTACAGAGCTGAGTTGGAAGTGTCCCAAGCTATTTCCCAACTGTTCTGTAACTCAGCATTAGCTGGCTAGATATAAAATTTTGTGGTACAGCGAACTCTTACCACTACCTATTCTGCTCTGGGAGGGAAAAAAAATGTAGCCAAAATAAGATGGTGAGGCTCTGTTTGCTTTTTCTACGTAACATGGCTCCAGACAGGCTGGAAGGAGCGTTGTAATGAGACATCAGTAAATTCAAGCCTGAAAATGCACTCCATAACTTCAGAAATAGGTGATGCAGCTCAGTTCCCTGAGTAGTCACCGAGAAAGTTGATGCCAGCCAGGTGAATCCCTCCATGGCATCAAGGGCACCAGAGATGTTCACAAGAGCTGGAACTTGGGTTAAGGCAGAGAGCAGAGAGATGCTGAGTGATGGCCTCAAGCTGCACCAGGGCAGGTTTAGCTTAGGCATTAGGAAAATTTTTTCAATGAAAGAGTTGTCAAGCATTGGAACGCACTGCCCAGGGAAGTGGTCGAGTCCCCATCCCTGGAGGTATTTAAAAGATGGGTAGGTGAGGTACTTAGGGACTTGGTTTAGTGGTGGGATGGCAGGGTTAGGTTAACGGTTGGACTTGATGATCTTAAAGGTCTTTTCCAACCTAAACGATTCTATGATTCTATCTAGCTGGTCATTTGCCAGCTTTGCTTGGTCTTTGGACGTTGCAAACTGTCTGCAGCCGTAGGATGGCGTCACCCACCAAGTATTGCTTTTCTTTTCTTAAGTGAGCTTTTCCAAATAAAATGTAAATTTACAGCTCCCTGATAACTGTGTCATTCCTGGAGTGCTTTACAAATGCAGAGGCTCCTTGGAGCCCGGGTGAGTTTCCAGGGTGAGGACGCTCGTTCAGGGTTGGCACTCTTTGTGCTCCTTGCACTTGGATGATTCCCAGTTTCTTTAGCTTCATGCAAGAAACTGTTGTCTGGAAGTAGTCCAGAAAGGAGTGGGGTGATTGAGGCCACCTGATAGATCTTTTAAATTTCCTGATATCCCTTTTATGCTGCAGCAGTGCATACACAAGGACTGTCACAGCAGAAATCTTGAGCGGGTGCGTGACGTGGTTTTCTGGGTCTGTAAAACAGCTCCAGAATACTGTGAACAGCTTGCGGCCGCTTAGTGTTTATCCAAATTAACTTTAAAGTGTTTTTTTTATTTCAGCTTTCTGGTTTTGAGCTTTAAAGTTTTATGTTTCTCATGCCTCCAGCCTTCATACTTGCTAAAAAAAAAATCTTACTAGTCAAAGCTGAGTTTTTCAGGTGGTTGCAAGCATTTGGGAGCTGAGGCTGTGAGTAAAACATCAAATTAAGCCATAACGATTTGTCCCCCAGATATGTCTCAGCCTGGTTTGGATAACTTGGTCTGGACGCTCAGTTTAGTGCCTGGCATATTACATAGCGAAGAGGCTGGATTTGAACAGTTCAAACTCAGGTTGGTTATTTAGATGCTGTTTGAATCAACGGAAGCTGCCGGTGTTTGTGTGGTTTATCTTGCAATAAAATCTAAGTCTACGGGCTGCCTGTCAGGTGTTTGAACTGCAAAGCTGCCTTCTGTTGAATTTGCACAGCTGGGCTAGCTGAGTGGCTGCTGCAAAGAGGTACAGTTGCAGGCAGGCATTTGGGCAATGCCTCATCATAATGAAAAGGGAGAAGGCCTTGACATAACATTTGAGAGGTTGCTCACGACCCAC
Organism: Egretta garzetta; assembly: GCF_000687185.1. Taxonomy (NCBI): domain Eukaryota; kingdom Metazoa; phylum Chordata; class Aves; order Pelecaniformes; family Ardeidae; genus Egretta; species Egretta garzetta. Next base: position 702,906 of record NW_009260595.1, on the reverse strand, counting down.
CTGGCTGCCGGGGGCCGCTGGGGCTCAGCGCAGGAGGGCTCTCAGCTGTGTCTTTGACAGCTTTGACTTCAGGCAGCCAGGGACATCTTTCTGGGGTCGGCTCCCTCTCCATCCCCTGGTGCTCTTCACAGCTTCTGGGGGAGGCCAGAGCCCCATTGGCAGCAGACTCTTTTTTTGGTTATTATTTTTTAGCCCCCCTCTATAACCGAGTCCACAGCAGTGCAGCTGACTAAGGGCAATGCCGGCTGAAAGCCAGTCTTTCCAGAAGGGTTTATTTCTCTGTGCACTCTGCATCTCTTTCTCCCTCCTCCCTAACGAGCATTAGCAGCGGCGTAATGGATGACGTTGCATTGCTTCGAGCATCCCTGTTTCCCCGAGCAGCCCTGGCAGGGGAGGAGGCAGCAGTTCACCCAGGGCAATCGGAGGCATACGGCCCTGGCAGGACCACATCCCTGCCATTAGCCTTAATGTTTGCTTATGGCTTCTTTCCTCCTTCCTTGAAAACACGGGCGGTTGCCTTGTTAGCTGCGTGGCATGAAAAGCCGCAGGGTGGTAGAAGGGTATATGGAGATGTATATGCAAATACACATGTGCACGCCGAGGTGCTGTTCTGGCTACCCAGGGCTCTGGATGCTGATGTCTGACCCAGCCTTGTGCCTCCTCTGCTTATTTTCTCTCTGTCTCCCTAAACAGGCAACAGATCCCAGAGAAAAGCCAGAAGAAGAAGAAAAAGACCAAATGGCGAGGGGACAGAGCCACGGGCTCCCACAAACTCCAGTGTGTGATTTTGTGACAGGACCTCCTGGGAGCGCCTTGGACGCCTCCCTCCTCCCCCCTTGACCCACCGCCAACCCAGGCAAGGAGCAGCAGCACGACACCCGCACGGCCCCGCCGCCCCCTCAGCCTCCCCCTGGGGGCTCGGGCTGGGAGGGGGCGGCTCGACGGGGAGCGGACCCCCCCCTGGAGGGGGGGCTGCGCATTGGGGCTGGCGTGGGAGCCGCACGAACGGGAGGCGGAAGGGATCAGCAGGACCTCAGCTCTTGAACATCCCCAGCGCCTTCCAGGGGCCTCCGTGATGTTTATTTAAAAAAAAAAGAAAGGGAGAAAAAAGAAGAAAAAAAAAAAAAAAAGAAAAAAAAAAGCGTTGGTTTTATCTGCAAACATTTCTCCTTGTCACCCGTTTCTCAACAGCCATGAATAGCCCCCCTGTTTGGTACAGTCGTCTGTGTATGTGTGGGGGAAGGGGAGGGGCTTTGCTTTTCTTTCTTTAATTTTTCTTTTTTTTTTTTTTTTTTTGTCCTCTTCTCCTTTTTCGTTGTTTGCTCAGCGAGCGCTGGGTTGCAAAGAAACACGGCCGGGGTTAGATTTTTTGCACTGAACTCTCTCTTAGGCGGCAGTGCCAAAACACGACTTCATATGAAAGTGCATAGATTTGGAGGAAGCAAATGAATTCCAGCTGCTCTGGGTGCTCCAGACATTGTGTCAGACTCTGGAGGGCAGCCAGCTCACAGACCATAAACTCCAGCTTAGGAAAGGAGGTTTGAGCTTGGATTATTTTTTTTTTTCTTACCCTGTGTCAAGAGGTTTTGTTTCTGTTTTGTAACTTGGGGCATGTCAAAATTAAGATGTTTTATTAACCTGGAAGTATTTAAATTAAAGTAATTTACAAATGGAAGGGTTTGTCATCTTTAAGGGGGAGGAAAGGGAGAGAGGAAGTAAAACCCAAACTGAATTTGTTATCTGGGTGTTGAATTTCTCCCTCATAAATGCGTGTAAAGTGGTGTGATCTAAATCCCTCTTTATTATTCCTTAACCTTTCCCTGCAAAGCCACTCTTGGGTAGATGAATTATTTTGCTTTTCCCAGGTTCATCTTGCACACACCAAAAAAATCTGTTTATGGGCTTTGACTCAATGTTTCTTCATTTCTTCATCTCCCTCCTTCCCTGAGAGTTGGTGACTTGAAAGGAAGAGGTGTTTTGAAAATTACTCAAGTGGGATGTGTCTCTTCATAAGCTTAGTATATCTAAAGTGTCTCCCTGAAAACAGCAGAGACTGAGTATCTCTATGCCTTATGAAAAGGCAAGGCAAAAAACCTGCAGCCATTCAAGCTGCCATCTGTGGCACCAGGAATATGGTTGTGCACATCGTCGATGGGCCACATTTTCTCTCACACCTTTGCTGGCACTAAAAATTACAGTGGCAATTTTTTCTTTGATTTAATGGATTGTCATCTGGACTGAAGCCATCAGCTCCATTCACAGGGTCACCAAACCCCGTTAAAAGTAACAACTTGCTTTTCATCAGCTTGAAGGCTATTCAAATATGCTTTATGGGTATGATTTAAAATATTGGCAGAGTACGAATCCCTGAGATTTGTGTGTCTGAGCGCAGAAAATCCTGGTATTGGATACTGAAGATCTGTTCAAGATGGGGGATCATCACAAACCTAATTGTTTATGTTTGGCTTTACAATCCGTTTGCTGCTGGGTTTCGTTTCCTGAGCCTTTGCCAGGCCACCTTGTGAAATGGGAATTGGCTGCTCATTATTTTTCAGGTGAGTGCAGCTAAAGAAAACATTTTCCTAATTTGTCCAATCTTCATCACGGCCAGAAGATGGCAAATACCTGCAGCTGGCTCCAGCAAGCTGCTTGCCATAACGCTGGCTCCACTGCCTCCGTCCCCTTTTGTGCAATGGCAGATGCTGGGGCTGGATTAAGGAGGCAGATACTGGGAAGAAATATTTTTCATGGACTTTTGGCATTAGATGTGGGCCACACGCTCCAGTAAAGTCGCAACACCCTGTGTCAACTGAGATCTGGCTCCAAACCATTGCAGCATTTCTCCCACTATGTTGTTCCTTGTTGGCTGAACTGTGGTGACCGAAACCATCCGGGTTGAATCCTGGCTCTTGAGACCTGCCACTGTCTTCTGGGGGTGAAGAGCTCCCTGTAGGCATTGCATTTGTTCTGCCTCTAGTAAATCAGAAGTTGTCTGATATATGCAACCAACCCAATTTGCTGTAACCCCCGTTACCACTTTCCTGCCAGAATCCCTCGCTAGCCTGGCTACTGGCTTAATTTTTATTTTTTATTAGGCACAACTAATATTTCGGGATCCCCCCCACAAGAAGATGATGGCATTTTCAGGGAGCCCTGCTAATACCCCCTAGAGCCCTTCCACTTAAAAATAACCTGATTTCTGCTGAAACCCCTCATCCTTATTATCTAAAACCTTGGGAATACTTGCTTGAAAAACAGCATGTGTGTCTCTTGAGTCACATCTGCGGGGTACTCAGCACTGCGTGTGAGAAATTATCTGCTTTTTCTGAAGCTTCTTAATTGTTTCTTCAGCTTCTTTAGCAACTAACAGATACTGCAGAATAAGGGGGGAGGAGGGGAAAGGAGCAGATTAACAACGGAATATGGGTAGTGGCAAATGGGGAAAACGTGCCCATTTTCTTCTATGTTCATCAACTTGTTTATAGCAAGGAGTGTTTTCCAACAGCGATCGCATCTCTAATGAGTCTAGGGTGCTCAAAATAGCAAAGCGATGCAGAGCCTATTGCCATCTAACTCACCCTTTCATATTCAGGGCTGTTAGCAAACCGAGAGCATCGTCCCTTCTACATGCAGCACCTAGAGACCTGGGCTGAGAGACACTGGTTGGTGGTGCTTATGCTACCGAGAGCACCAACCGTGCCGGTGGGTGGCTTATTTTTTTTTTTCTATGGAGCATCCAGTGGAAAGGGACTTCTTTGCTGTGGTCAGAGAGTCTGGAGAAGGATCCTGTGAAGGTGTGCTTGGGGCTCGTTTTCCAAAGAACTGCTGGTCCAAATGACCTAATGTCACCTGCAGCCCCTGGGTAAATCTGCACTCCCTCATCCCACAGCAGTTGGGTTCCTCTTCTGCTAAACAGGGATTTAGAAGGTAGATCTGGCCATAGAAGGTAGATCTGGCCATAGCCTTACCTTGCTTTCAATAGACATCTACAAACAAAACAAAGAGAGAAGAGGGGTAAAACGTTGCAGATTCACCTGTATTTGGTAAACAAATGGCCTCCTTTTTTTTCATTTTAGTCACTTAATGATGTTTGTAAAACAACAAAAAAAAATTCTTAAGCTATATAAGTTTTGGCTTTGTAAAGGCGTAGTTCACCTCCCCAACCTGGGATCTCATCCCAGCTGTACCACTGCCTTCAGGTAAATCGTGCTGTGTTTCCTCCCTCTGGTCCTTCTGCCTATAAAGCAGACACTGGCTTGTTTTCTTACTGGCTTTTGAGACATATGGCATTTATTGTACAAGCAAAGTCATCTCTGTCTAACTTTGTCTCTCATTTAAGGAAAAAGGGGGGGGAGGAAGAGGAGGAAAAGTACCTGGCTAAAATAAATGTATTTTCCTCTGGCATGAGCAGAGGATTTAATTGTCCCTCTCTGTCTGCCAACTCTAAATGGAACAAAAGCCTGATAACAACAAAAATGAACAAAACCCCCCCAACTGTCCAGCCCTGCAGGCGGCAGGCTACCTACAAACCTGCTTTCTTGGCTGCCTCTGCCAAGGCTAGTGCTATCGCTGGCAAAGCTACTGAATGACAGTCTGGGTACGTCTGAGCAAACCGTGTTCCAGTGATGGTGCTCAGCAGAAAAATGCTAGAGATGGTGAACAAGATAAGCAGGAGCTTAATGAGGGGCTGGTATTGCTTGGTTTGGATCAGATGTTTCAGTTTAACAGGAGGGCATTGCAGCATGTTGCTCTGTTCCTTAATCTGTCATAATTAATTTTGGCTGGCTCCTTAAACCTACAGCTGTGCTAGAATTTGTAAATTGGGATAGGCTGGGGGGTTTAGACATACATGATGTGTTTTGTCTCGAGAGGAAATGAGCATTATTAGGCACAGAGAGGACAGCATTGTAATACTGGCTGAGACTTTTCCTTCTTTTTTTCTTTTGCTTGTTACTATCCTATGGCCAAAACCGACTGCCCGGAGCCTCGTTCAGCTCCAGTGATTTCAAGGGATGATCGCTAAATGCTGCTGAAGTGCTTGGGAATGAAGTGATCCCCCCAAAGCTCTGCTAAGGGTAGAATGTAATGAGGAGTACAGAATGGAGGAGTGTTTTAAGAGACACAACTTGTGGGTTACTCCAGGTGTCAGGGTTCAGACATGGATTTACTAAGGGGAGGGGAGGGGGCTTGAGAGAAGTTTGGCATTAGAGAAATACCCAAGCCCCTGTGAGAACTGCCATGTCAACCCGTGTACCTGGGACTGGACAGAAAAACTCTGTGTCTGGAAATCCAGGTTCTGTGAGTTGGGATTCAGTGGCCAATCTAACCTATCTGCTGTAGGCTGGGCAGAAAGGAGGACCTTTAGTGTGTGTGAAGTACTGCATTACAGCTACACCTCCAGCACTACAGTAAAAAGGCAATGAAGGATACTACAACACAGGGAATGTTGCAGTTCTCGGTCACTGTTCCCTGTGTTGGGAGGTCTGCTGGAGCCAGCAGTCCCATAGGCTCAATTCTGTGTCTTGCATATAAGTATTTAATGCTGTCTGAGATGCCTTGGGGTATCCAGGGCATTTGCCTGGGAGTTTCAGATGTGACACAAGACCTATGGGTGATCCGTGCCCTTCTGAAGTGCCAGCTAGTGGGCAGGTAGGATTCACCTGAGCATCTGAAATGGCTCCAGGTGCATATCTTCAGGCAGCTAGTTGGTGGCTTGAGAGCCCTTTCCTATTTCACAGTGCTTTGAGAAAAGTCTGTGGATATTTCAAGAGTCTGTGGATATTGAAGCTCTTCTCCTGCAAAGGGATCTCACCTGGTTTTTAGGGACTCACTGATACACCAAAATGAACTCTGAAGTAGAAGTCACCAATTTTGTGACATGTATTAATTGCATCTTGCAGCCTAAGTGATCTCATGAGTATCACTTGCACAATTAGGCTGTAAATAATTCAGTATTTGGCTATCAGGGATTCCATCGATACTACAAAGGCTTTTTGCTCCTTTTTCTTCTGCATGCGAGGGGAATAAATATTTCACAGATGATCTCACAGACACAGTGCCTGGGATGACACGGGACTTGCTTGCAGCAGAACAGAGCAGGAAGGTGACTCCGCGTGTGCTGGATCCCACGAGGGGGAGAGATGAGGAGGAGCGGCAGCATGGAGGTATGCTCTGGTTTGGGGTTTTTTTTCCCACCATTGTGGCAAATCCCTCCAGCTCCAAGAAGTCACCTGTTAAGTGGCCAGCGGGCCAGGCAGGCCAAGACTTCCCGAGGCAGGAGAAACATGCAGGTGCTGGTTTGCTGCTGTGTGCAGGGGAGGAAGGGGGCCCGGGGAGGAAGGCTCACGCTCAGCACGGGAGGCCCGCCGGGTGGGTGAGCACCGGGGTTACTGCTCACGACAGCGATGGGGATGTCCTGCAGTGCTGAGTGTCGAGTGGAGACAGGCAAAATCCCCTAATCCTCTGGCAGTTTGGGGACAGCTTTTTTATTTCTTTTGAACTGAGGGCTCCCTTTGCAAAATCCTGGGGGACCAGCAACATCATTCCAAGCCCAACAGAGCAATCTGACTTGCACAAGCATTACTACTTCTCTGGTTTCCTTCCTCCCAAGTCTTTCTCAGGCAGACCAGGGCATGCAACGTGGTCTGAGAGCTCAGACTGGGCACGTGGTGAGGTCCAGCAGCCAAAAAGGAGGGGCTTGGACAAAATCCTGGATTTGCTCAATAAGAGAGCAGGAATAAGAGGAGGAGGAAGGAGCTTTGTGAATTGGGAGCCTGTTCTGTAAAGCCAAATCCTCTGCAAATCTGGGTAAGAGACATTGCACAGTCCATGATTAGGACAATCTCTGCTGAGAAGTCAGCCCAGCTGAACAAGTCACGAGCTGGTCCTTGGACTGCTGCACACAGGGGTGGTTATCCCTGAGCTGCAGTAGTCAAGCCTCACCAGCCCAAGACCCCGTCGGGTATTCGGCATGCCTCTTTGCATCTCAATAGCCTCCGTCCCCTTAGAGCAGGAGCCCTGGTGCTGGGAACCCACTGAAGGGCCTGGGCAGATGCTTATGGGGCAGGGGTTTCTTTTCTGCAAGCTCTGTAATAAGAGCCATGTTTCAAACAACAGTCCCTGGGACGCGAGCCGACAAAAAGCAGGAAATTCGAAGTGAAGGCTGATGCGCCGGGCTCTGCTCACACAATTGTGGAGGTCGAACAAAGCACAATGGTGTGAGCTGGGGACAGGGTGCTGCCCACCCTCCCCTGGGAGCTTCCTGCCTTGCCTTGCCCTCACCCCCGTCCTCAAACCTTCACAAGAGCTTAAGATGTTTTCTGGCATTGAGTTTCCCACAGAGCTGGTCACACAGTTTCATTCCCACGTTTGGTTTTGTTTTTTTTTTTTTGCTCAGCTTGGTGAAGTTTCTTTGTTTCCTTCAGCACCCTTTGGCCAGAAGGGTTAGCTTGCTGACTGGGGCGGGGGGGTGAGTTTGGGCAGCCTTTGCCAGAAGGTGTTTCATGGGGAAGAGGAGTCACACCACCAGCATGAAATACTTAAAGTCAGAGATTACTCTCTACTACATTTTTGGTGCGTTTACTCTAACATGTAACAATTATCCTGGGAAAATTCACATGCTGCCATAAGAATAAAAAAGTGGCATTAACCATTTTTCATTTCGGGATCTTAAAGCATTCACGAGTCAATCCAACCACTCTGCAGTCAGGACACTCAGAGGTGGCAGATTTTGTTCTGTAGGCTGCAGAAACGAGAGCGCAGAGATCTGAAGCGTGGAGAAGGAAAGAGCTGAAGTTGGTGAAATGCCCGAACACCTAGCACTGCTGGGACTTGTGCTCAATTTGCTTCAAGCTGAGAAACTACAATTAGCATAGACTCAATGGGAGATAAATATTAAATGCTGAAAGAAGAGGTCTAAGGCCAGCTATCTTGAGAGCTTTAGTCCCTGATATAACCTGTAAATACCTGCTAGATATAGGCTGCTTCCAGAAGCAGCGTATTTCCCAGTATTTTCAATTGATTTTTTTTTTCCTAAACAACCCATCTCCTTCCTAATTTGGGATTCAGCTTATGATATCATGGAAATAAAAAAAAAAAAAACATGGAAGAGGTCACAAGTTCTACTTCATTTAGGAAAACGAGAAAGTTTACTCTTGGTAAAATGCCTTTGGACTTATTTACATGACTGCTTTGGGTTTTCTTACAGAACAGAAGCTTGAATCCTGCTTGTCCCATGGAGTCCCCAATACCGGTGACTATTAGTGATGGGCTGCCCTAGGAGAAGAAGCCCCTGAGCACCAAGAGTAAGCTGCTGAGCCCACAGCTGGGTTACTGTTTCAAGTTTCCAAGGGGCAGGGGCTAATGGCTCATTTTTAAAATGCCAGGTCCTTTGGCAAGGTTGTCCTAAGGCAACAACAAAGAACGGATGCTATCTAATGCCAGCCTGGCTGCTCCTTTTAGCATCCAGAGGACTTTCAGAACTGACCCTATAAAAGTAATGTTACTGATGCCTGTGCTGAATATACTACTGCTTCTTGGGCCAGAGTTAGCATCAGCCTGGCCAATGCGACAGGGAGGAAGGTTTCTTATGTCTTATTGCCAACTAATGCCAACCTGCAGGCTTATTCAGCCCTAGCAATGTTCTCAGTTGGGTTTCCTCTTACTGTGACCAGTATGGGACTCGTAGCATTAAAAATCACTGGAGAGCCAGTTTGGTGTCAGCACAGCACCTTTTCCTGCCCAGCTGCCTCTTCTCAGCAAAAGCCTTTTACCACAAGATCTGTAAAGGTGGGACAGAGCTGGTGCTCCTCCCTGGAGAGAGGCTGGTGCCTTGAATTTCATGGTGTGGGCTTGGGTTTGTGTCTACTGCATGGAGCAGCCTCAAGGACAGGGTCAAATTCATTGCCAACCTGTATCACTATGGGGGTCTTAGCATCTCTTTGGGGCAATTTGGCCATTTCCCAGAAATTAGTCCCCTGTGTCAGCCAGCCAAGGACAGGAACAAGTTGTCTGTGTTTTCACTTGGTATCAGGATCAGCTGTTTTATAGAGAGGTTGGACCCCAGGAGAGCATCTGTGAGGAGAGGTGGCCTTACCTGCCGTGTGGACCGGTCTTGTCCCAGCACTCTCCTTTGGTCCCACCTGCCCCTTGTGACAGCGTCCAGCAGCAAATGCAGACAGGGAGGGTGGCACAGGGTCCTTTGGACACAGCAGCTGTACAACATCTGGCACAACTTGGGAGGTCAATACACCCTCAGGACCCCTTCATGTGTGTGCAGGGTAGGTGCAGCCAGCAGGACTGCCGGGTACTGGGCACCACCGGGAGCCCACTGGGGTTTTCAGTGAGGGCATACTATGCTTTTCCAGATCCCTCCTGTCCCCTTCTCTTTCCTACGGGTGCAGAAAATAACCCAAGGAACAACTAAACAGCAGAACAATCTCTAACCCCTTAGTCCTTTGTGTCCCTTCTCAGCAAAGGTTAGGAGTTAAACAGCCCCAAAAACAATGGTGAAAAAATTGCTGAAGGGGGAGAGCGTAAAAGGGAAACTCAGCGATCCGCATTTGCGTTAGTGGCGTATGTTTTTTATTATTACTCTTACTGGCTATTCAAACACTTACCCAAAAGAAGAAAATGAGAAATGGAGGCAGCAGCCTCAAATCAAACAGAAGATTTCAAACAGTTCACAAACTTTTTCTAAATATATTAATCTTCCAAAAGCTCTCTAGCCTGTTAGTTAGACTTAAATAATCATGACCTAGTACTTACTGAGTGACTAAAATCTTTTGAGAGTTCACATTTATACTCCAGGAGATCACTGTAAAACAAAGGGCTGCAAAAATCCCATTTGGATGTGAATATTTAATACAGCTGTTTGGAAAGCTGCTGTGCTGACATTAATTTGGGCAGATAATCAAATAAGTATTAAAACACACAATTATGCGGAGATAAAATTAGAACAGGAAAAAGCTCTAAGTTAAGCCAAGAGAAAATGGTTTATAAAGACCTTTTTTTCGATGGCCTTTCAAACACAATGGGAAATAAACACCAGAGTTGTTACATTATATTCAGGATTATAGATCGGCAGCAGCACCAGCAGTACCCGGTATATAAATACAGGATGGATGTTGGGTTTGTTCCTCGGAGACCCACTTCAGAGCCCGTGAATGTTAGCCAGAGCCTTTCTGTAAATCAAACTGGCTTTGGATCAGGCTCCATCACCTTCTGACGAGGGAGTCCCACAATTCCTTTAATCGGCAGCTTGCAGGAGAAGCAGAAGTGAAACATATTGCAAAAGCCAAGCTCCACCAGGAGTTCTGTTCAATTATGTCTTAACATTAAACTGTAGCTAATGTGCTTTTACCAGATGTCCTGATGAAATACTATTAAGAGCCGGTGCATCGCATTAATTAAAGTGAAATTTCATAATGAATTCTTTTTGCAAGGCAGCAGGGATGAATCGGTGACCTACATAACCTCCCTTCCCTCCAAATAGCTTTCCAAACTAATGAAATGAATCCCTCTGGTTATGGCAGGGAGCGGAGGGAGCCGTGCTTTGCATCCCAGCTACACACTGCGACATGAAAAAATCTGGGCACTCTCTGCAGAGATTATGTTTTGCATTTCATTGTGTCTATCAACAAGAGGGAACTTTCAGAGGCAGGAGGACTCGCCATTAAGGGCACCTTGCATAATGGGAGGCTTTTGAAAGCTCCATTAAAATTCTTGGACAGTGCCCTCGCAGAGAAGCCAGGGGATAAGCTGGCTGACCCTCTACCTTATAAACCGGCACGGGCACGCAGACAGTTAAATGTACATTCATTTGAGCGTAAGAGGCTTAGGGTATGTATTAAAATATAATCCGCAATGCACAACAAACACATGCAGCTGGCAGGCTCAAACCCATTTTTGCAAGCGCTTTAGGAGGGAAGCAGGCGAATAAGCGTCACAGAGCTCGTGTACGCGGGGCGAGGGTGGGAGGAGGCGGGACCTCTGTTCCCAGGCATATGTTTTTAAAAGAGAAAGTACGCCTGTGAATTCCGATTATCCCTGTGCTAGTACATTTTTATCCATGGTGGTTCGAGATTAAAAGCGATTTATGATGTTCCTAAGTCTCAGCAGTCTACGTTCCACTAAGCCATTGCAGTGCAAGCAAACCAGTGCCTGTACCGACGCTGGGTTGTGCCAGCGAGTCCTAATTGCCTGAAAGATAATGGTGTCATTAAAGTCTCTTGCCCCTGTGAGCCTTGTACTTCTCGACAGAAAAGATGCTTTTATTGTTGGTTTCAAAGGAGCCCTCAGTCACTGCTAAAGCACATTGCCCATTCAGGGGTACTGGGAGGCTGTGCTCTGTAGCTGCTTTATTTCTCTGCTTTTCCCTTCTTAATCAGAGGACAGGGGAGGGCAATGGAGAGAAATGCAGAAAAAAATGTTGACTTTTCATCAAGAAAGCCAAAATATAAATCAGATATTATTCAGTTAGAAACCACGGGGGGAAGAAGTGGCTGAGACCTCGTGCTGGTTAGGCTTCTAGCAGCAGAAACGGAACCTGCTTCTGTGGAAGGAGACACACACCACAAAAACCCGCCAGCTTCACCAATAATTTTTAATTCCATAATAATTTTGATAGAAAAGCTGTGACCAGCTTCTTTATTCATACAAAAGTCATGCGGCTCTGCAATTACACCTTAATTCATGGCCATCCTTCTTACTGGACTATTTCAATTAAGAAATTACCCAAAACATTCAATTCTGCTACACAATTTATTCTTGTCTTCATCTGGCAACATCTTTGTAAAAGGCAGAAAGATGCTCATGCAGGTAAATTGATCACTTGTCAGTTTATGGGTGGGTTTGTTGGTTTTTTTTTTAACAGAAGTTTGGTTTTGTTTACCTGCACTCTGAGCCTTACTAGTTCTTGTGCTTCAAGAATCACCTTTCTGTCTGCTTTGCGCAGCGCCTTGCTCCATCAAGGAGCCCATCTTCACCGGGGTTAGCAACACAAGACCACACCAAAATGCCAGTGACATGCAGAGGTAACCTATTAACACATATTTTCTGCATTTTTGCCATACAAAACTGAACAGAGATGTGTTTAATCTCCAGGACCAGATTGCACTGCCCTAGTACAATCTGCTGGGTACGGCGAGAGGCGTGGTTTGCAGCGGGGCCGTAGTCCCTCTGACCTGCTACCCTCATCAAACCATTGCAGCTAAATGTACACCCAGTTATGCTTAAGAGACTCATGGCAGGCCATTACAACATTATCCAGAGAGCTCACCAAACGCACCCATTACAGAGAAAATGCTTTCTGTTGCTGGTGCAGGGTACTTTCAAGCAGAGCATTTGTACTTTGCGGCTTACAAGAGTAAACCCTCTCTCCACAAATCAGCACTCAGACCATTTTTCCTTTTGTATTTCCCTTCTCCTTGTCTGCCTTTCGTTCTCTTAGCTGTTGCCTTTATTCCTCCATCACTACCTTTACATCTTCCCTCCATATTATCCACCCTATCTGGTATAAGAGCCTTTCTTCATTATATCACCGTTCTGAAGCATTTTCTGTTGTAGCCTTTGCCACTGACTCTCCTGTCTGTTTAAGACTTGCTGGCATTTAATGTTTTTTCTTTGCTCAAGACTTTCTGAATGTAGGATCTAAAATCCAGTCCTGCTGCTCAGGGCTGTGCCTGTAAGGTGGCACTGGAATGGGGGCTTCATCTGAACACAGAGGAGTCTTGGCCAGTTGAATGAGCAGAGGAACCTTATAGGCGAAGGGGAGGCAGTAGTTAGAGAAAGAAGAGCTTAATGCTGCTTGCCTGAAACATGAGTGGGGAAAGAGAGTATTTAAACCCTGAAAACAAATTTTGAGACACCCCCTGTGCATATCATGCAGCAGCCTGCAAGGTGTGTGGGGGGTCCCAGCAAGCCAAAGGGGCTTGTTCAGGACCACACTGGGAAGCCTAGGGCAGCAGCATGGTCAGCTCTCCCCAGCCTCCCGGACCCCCTGGGGCACACTGGGCCCTGCCAGGGACTCGCTCCATTGCCCAAACCCTGCAAAATGTGAGGTCAGATCTTAATCCAGTGTATTCAAAATAGACACTGGTTTACTTGTTTTTATAAAGGACCAGAGCACAAATGGCAGAAAATCCATGAGCCTTTTGGCTTAATCCCATTTCAGGCACAAAAAAGAAAACCCTGCCTGACAGCCACAAGCTCTCTGGGAAGAGTCGGCTCTTCCTATGTTTCCGTAACTATAATTTTACTCAGTCATGTGCTGTCATCCTCCAATCCTCCTCGAGTGTCAGTTGAAAAAACCTGATCTGTTGTCAATTATAATGACAATGCATTGAAGCAGAGAATAGCGCTTTACAGCAGCCGGCTGTGACAAATCTGGGTTGTGAGAGAACATTGTGTGTGTCCTAGAGATTATAGCTTTTAAAATAAAAACCTCATTCTAGTTCTCTGGGGCTTTTTAATGAATTGCCACATGCAACAATGCCTTAAACGAAGCATCAGTGATTACCCATCCCACTGCAGCTCACTTGGTATTTACAAAATAAAAGACGAGCCAGCACCCTGAAAACCCTAAACCTACTTGAAGAGCTCTACTGATGCTAAGGCTGCCCTCCACTTTAAAGGCAATGAAGTAGTAGTCACCAAAGGAGCAAAAGCTTTCAAAGAGGCGGGACTTTGGAGGCTGCCATGGTTAACGTTACTCAGAGGGATGATACACCCCGCTCTGAGTCATGGACCACTTGCACCACACACAGTCCGGGAAACAGACTGATGGCAGTAGGTGCCAGTCAGATCCCAGTATTACTCAGACACCTGGATAAAGGGAAATCATGTTTTACACTGCTGGCAAGAGCTAGGGTGAGGCCAGGAGCAGTGGTCCTGCTGGTATGACCCAGAGGGAGGCAGTTCTTGTTGGACCATGAGGATACGGTCCAGTGAGGGTTATGGGTTTTGTGCTTAGGTCCAGGGATGTCCTGTTCCATCCAGACACCTGTTTAAAAACATAAGCACTACGGCTTTTCCCTCTTGGACAGACGTGCTGGTCACAGCACTTAACTCCATGCATTTGGCTTAGGTGTGCAAAGGAAGAGTCCAAACTACCATGGCTCCCTCTGCAGTTGTTGGATGAGATGGGCTCCTCGCTCACGTAATACAGGCTCTGCTGCGGATCACCCTGCCACAGGAAAGCCTGCCTCTCTCCAATGAATATACAAGGGCCTCTGGAGACCACAGTCCTAAATTAGACACCTCATTTAAATGCCTCAGGATGGGTTGTGCAAACACTCGCTTCAGTGCCAAGAGCTGGTGGAGAGCTCTGGCTCCCCTGTCCTGTCTTAACCACCCTTCCATGCCCGTGCACTCACTCCGCACCCGCCGGGGCTCTCCCAGTCCTGTTACAGCCTGTACACACAAACCTAACAACTCCTTCGGGTCCCAAAGTGTGTTTTAAAACATCCCAAACTGGATTGCTCAGAATAGCCTCTGCTCATGTGGGCTAACACATCCCAACGCATTGGACTTGCTGCACACGGGACACAGTGTCCCTCTGCATTTGCCCAGGATTTCCGGATGCCCGGCAGCCCGGGCTGGCAGATGCCCAGACATCCCCCAGCTCATCGCCCGCCTCGCTGCAGAGCTGGCAGGGCTGCGCGCTTCCTTGACGCCCGCCCCGCATTCATCTTCTGTTTGCCTGGGCTTGGTGGCTTCCAGGGTGAATCTGGGTCAACATCTTTCCGCGGGATTTGTGTTCCCTTCCTGCCGTGGCTGGCAGGAGGGGATATGCCAGGCCAGCACTGAGGGGCCATTGATTGACGAGGAAGGACAGGCAGGGAATGAGGGAGTTTGGTTCAACTATGTCGAAGCTGTGCACGAATGCACAGATGGGCATCGCGAGCAAATGTCAGTAAAAATCAGAAGCTGATATAAGAAAAATCTCATTTTCTCCAAAAATTGCACAGAACCATTTGAATCAGTGGGAAATTCAGTGTTTGCTTTTTTGTTGTGGCTAGTAGCTACTCAGGTTTTGATTATTTTAAGCCATTATTGCTAATATATGTAACAACCTAAGTTTAAAACCATACTTAGACCAATGCAACTCTAACTGTGGGGAAGCCCACATGAAAAAAAGTCTCATCCCTATTTCTGTAAATGTGCAGGAGGCTCAGTATGAGTAAAAGCTCTTGTTAGTTCTCTCACGCTTTGCTCTTAGTAATTGGTTGATATTTTGGGGATGGAATAATCTGTGGAAGTTGCTTTCTGTAGCATGCGCTGCTAACCCTCTTTTTTTTTTTTTTCCAGAGGATCCTTTTGAAATTAGATACAGCTTCTGGAATCAACCCAGACACTGCTTTTCAAGCCAGAAGCATTTGTATAAGCATCATCAATCATGCCACTGGCTCTTATTGCTACTGTATATTCACTTTCTACCTGGTTTGAATTTCTAATTGGCCCTGCTGCGCAACTTCAAGCCCTGAAGAAAGCGGTGGAAGGGAGATGGGGGAGAATATTAGCTCCCCAGCTGGGATCGGGAGGGTTTCTTGCAAATTACACTGATAAAGTCCATTTCCTGGAGAGAACAGACAAGAAGCAGTTGGTAACAGGGTGAGTAAGAGTCGGATGTGATGGGGTATGATGTACAACTGGCTCGATTATCATCGGAGCAGTTGGCCTGGCAGCTGCTTGTATCATGTGTTTCAGGCTCGTGTACTGTAACGCAAGCATATGAGAAGTCCTTTGGACAGGAACAGAGCAGATAATTCAAGAAACAGGCTGTTATTCTGACTTAAGTACAGGAGAAGCTCTGAAAAATGCAGGTGATTTTCTGTGCCGTCCACAGCAGGCTTTCTCTTTCCGTGCCTAGGAAACTGCTGCTGCTCTCCCTGTCCACTAGCTCTCATTTATAGCCAGCTCTTCCTTACAGTAAGGTTCTCTCAAGCTGGATAAAGTGGGTGGGAGCCCCTCCATTGGGCTGGTGACCCAGGGCATGGGATGGTCCGGGCTGTGCCAGGGAAAGGGCTGCCCCCCCCGTGCAGCAGTGATGGGTCAGATCCCTGCGCAGCCTCAGGTACAGCAAACACAAAGGCGGCTTGGAGCCACCTCTCTGTCTCAGGTGCAGAGTAAGCTTGAATGGGAGCTCCATATTCACTTATAGCACATTTATTTCGTTGCTTTGCATCCCCTGCTGTCCCCCACCCTATTTCCATTAAGCACTCACACATGCTGCTAGAAGCTGGGGCAGCTGTACCCATCTATCAAAGCCTGTCAGCTTGAGAGCATAGGCTCTTCCCATTAATTAAGCAAATGTAATGTGATTAGCTAAGGCTGTAAAGGTTTCTAGGCCCACTTAGAGAGCTACAAAACACTGAGCATCACAGCTTCTCATTTTCATGCCCTTGTGTTATCTGAGGTGCTCCTCTGGGGCTGAAATTTTTGTTCTCAAATCTCCGTGTGTGAGTGAAAATAGGGAGATGTGATAGAAAGCGCTGGGAATGGGTCATATTTTTGTAGTACTTCAATTGCTGTGTGAATAATAGAAGCTTGAAGAAGAAATTAATTTCTACGCTTTTAAAAACCCCTTCTGCCTGTATGTTTTTTAAAGGGATCTAGCAAGAACTGCTGAAAGCTGAAATTTTGGTAAGAATCTATGTCTTATTTAAGATTTCTACTTGCTTTGTGGAAAATATCCATTGCTTAGCAGTCAAGGATCTAAACTGGGGTGCTTTAGGCTGTTGACCTGAAAGCAAATGGAAGAGTCATTGGGAAGTTGCACATAGAGAAAGAAGATTCTTGAAGTTAATTTGAGTGGCATGAACTTAAGGACTTATACCAAGGTGGGATGGAGGTGCTTAAATCTAATACTGGAACACCTCTATTGAGATTTTGACAGACTTTTGGATGTGTAAGCTCCAAAGGCACCTCCCTGTTTAAAGCTTCCCAGATGTTTAAAGTTGTTGCAACCTCTGGGTCTCAGAAGTGCTCCCATCCCATCCAGGCTGAGCCGCTCAGCAGGTCATGTGCATCTACAGCTCTTTGGGATCCAGAAGTTTAGCATTCCATTCCCTAAATCCCTGCAGCAGCTCAGCCTGGCAGGCATGCACTAAGAATATCTCAGACAAAGCGGCTGTGCCTGCACAGGCAGCTTAGGCCACTCTCCAGATCCTAAAAGGACTCCCTAGCAGCTTGCATCCACACATGGTTGGCAGCAAGTTAAGCCTGGTGCCTGACGTCTCGCCCTCTGCGGCTTCTGTGCCAGTAACGGAGATCAAAGTCCTGGCACATCACGTACCTTTGTGTGGATGTAAAAAATAACCACAACTCAAATCACAGGAGTCATTTCCTGAAGCCAAATCCATCTAAACGAACCCATCCACCCAGCCCTGACACCCTGAGTGCAATCTTTTAGATGACCCAAATTCCCAACTTTGTTTCCAGAAATCTGCTGGGGCTTTTTCTCCATGAGAGAGGAAGGAGTTACCATCATAGCAGACAAGGCAAGAGCAGGGATGCGTGCCTGGTAAGTTCCTCTCCTGCAAGGCAAGAAAATCTTTAGGGAGCCTGGGGTAAGAAATTGCTCCCTGCAATCCCTCTCTCATTGCTCTCACAAATGTCCTGGGGATACTGGAAGGAAAATGTTACTTGAAAGCGCTTTAACTCCCTCCCTGAAATGGTCTGGCACTGTAGATAGCTGCCAGTCTCGGCAGGCAGAAGGAAAGGACACATGGGAGTAAGTTCAGCAGTAGCATCTCACAGCCTGATGCTTTCTGAGGACCTGGTATTCTGACTGCCCCAACCTCTTCCCAGGGAGCACTTTTTACTGCTGAGATAGAAATGGAAGGAGGAAGAGGGCTGTTGCTACAGTTACCCTCTCACATAAATAAACGTGTGATTAGACATGAGGTTTGCCTTTGTGGTAGGTCTGTGGTGCTTGAGACCAAGATTAGGCTCAAGCCCCACTGCTGTTGAGACCTGTTTGCAGAGGTGGAGCCACAAACATGCCTGGGCCCTTCTCATATAACACTCAGTTGCAGCTGCTGGAAGGGCAGTGGCAATGCCACATTTTGTATCATTTCCTAGTGGTGGGATCAGCAAGAAGCAGCAAGCCAAGGGTGAATTCACCCCTTGGCTGAAGGAGATTCAAAGGTATATCAAGACCCTGTCTCACTGCAGGCTGGTATGAGTGTTTGAGTGTAGAAATTCCCCATCTCTCCTGGACCAAAAGCAGAGAAAAGGACTATCAGACCTACATGGCCAAGGAGCACTTGCAGAATAGGATGCAGTGCTGGAGCTTCATGTTTTGGGCCTTCACCTGGCTGTTGGCATATCTGAGAGCAAACAGATCTATTGAAACACTGCAGCATCTCCTAGCAGTTGCTGCAGATGTTTCAAAGCCTCCTAAGGGGCACAGGTTATCTTTTTTTATACAGTTGGACCCAAGCCATCACAGGTGATTCCAATCACTGTAAGATACCAAAACATCTCCAGGAGCCTATGACTTACTAGCTTTCAAGGAAGAACGGGTTATCAGCCTGATTTCTGAGGGCACGTCAGCACTGAAGGAGATACGGGGACACCTAAGTGGCATTCTGACTAGCTCTTAGGTACCCAGGCCCAGTGAGAACTGCAGAAGCCTAATGCATGGGCTATTGTCAAGCTCTGTTAGGTGTCCCTCTGCTTCTCCAGGCAAGATCCTCTGCAGTATTTTAATGCTTTTTTAATCAGTGGTGGTTAGATGGCTGAATGCTTTCAGAAATCTGGCTGCCACCTTTCTCAGAAATGGGAATTTTTCCCTCCAATTTACACTATTGAGGTGTAGCCTCTACCAATAATAGTGGAAACCTAAATATTTTATTCAGAGAACCCAAAGAGCCTTTTTCATATCTCAGTTTGATGCTGGCATTCAGTTTGTGTTGATGTAATGTCTCCTTTAAAAAGACTGTAATTATATTTACCAACACCGTCACCGAAGAGCCATTTATAAATTGTATATATAGTTTCAATTCAGCATATGCTGTATTTCATTGGGTCAGTCCTAACATCACAATTTAATAATACTGAAAACAGGGATATGGGTAAATCACAGAGGACACTGCGCTCAGTATGTAGCTAACAGTGATTAAGTAGTCTCTGTTTTCAGAAGAAAGATAAGGGCCAAAAAGAATAGGTCCCTTGATAACATCAGGTAATTCTTATGTATGGTCCTTCATGACACAAGCATAAATCACAATAAAACCCATCTGCAGATCTAAGGGGTGAAATGATAAATCCTGCTTTATAAATGAGACCTGCACATCTGATAGTGTACACTGTTCCAGATTTACAGCAGCTGTAAATGATGTACGAAGGTTCACAGACCCATTTGCACTCTCTGGCTGGGAAGAAAGGAGGCAAGATCTTTCCAGGGAGGAGAATATATTGCAAGATGAGCTCAGAAATGAGAGCGACAGCGTGTGTGTGAGTGAGAAACTGATGCTTTACACAAACTTGTCATATCTTGACTTTATACTTGAGACTCTCCTCTGGCGCCAGTTTCTGTAAATCCATGGCACTGCGTTATGTCTTCCCTTTTGCTCCCAGGCCTGATGGGGTAAATGCAGCTGATGGGGCCCAATGTCCAGCGTTGGCTGGTTGCTGGAGCACACCAGGCTCAAATAAAACCTTTCGTGCTGGGCAGGAGCCCGTGCCCTCTGACAGGCTGCGGCTTTGCATGCCAGCTTCTCCCACCAGCAGCAGGCGAAAGCCAAGTGTTCAGTTAAGCAAGTGCAGGGCTGGGAGCTGGATGACCCAGCACCTTGTCTGGGTTATGGCCCATCTTCTGGACCAAGTTGGCCAACTTGGCCATCTTCTCCTTCTCCTCTGGGTATTGGAGCGTGCATCTCCCCTGGGACAGGCTCACCTTCCTCCAACCACGGAGCTGCCCCGCGTTTGTAACCCCTGTGCCCCGCTCAAGGCCACTCACCATTGCATTCACAATGTGAAGCATCTCCCAGGTGCTGCTCTCATGACAGGGGGTGCAGGTCTGGGGTTACCTGTCTCCTTGTGTTGCTGTAGCTCTCCCATGACGGTATTTTCTGTTGTCAGCATGAGACAGATTATTTCCCTGGTGCTCTTCTATGATTTGATGATGCTAAACACAGGGTATGTATAGGCTGACTCGGCACCTTTTCACATATGTGGCATATTCTTATTTGGACCTGGTCTTCTTCGCACCGACTCCTCCACAGGGGCTGATGAGGAGGAAATTATCCACGCCTGCCCTTCCCTACAGACTGCTTAAGCCTCGTCCTGTTAAACTGAAGCATTATCTAAAATGCACAACAGATTATTTAATTTTGTGTTCATTGTGGGGACTGGGACCTTGGAAACATCCTGGGTTTCTAAAAACATTTACATTTCACGTTCATTAGGATGTCACCCCCACGGCACACTCAGACCACAGCTTTGGACAGCCAGAGGAAGGTGGCTCTCCCCACCCAGGCTTTCGCTGCAAAAAGTCTTCTTGCTATTTAATTTTTAGCAACTTTACTGTGAACTTCCAGTACGCTTTGCAGCTGAGGGTACTGCAATCCAGCAGTGCTAACTTCTCTCCCTGTTTCGGTATTTCTGCTACACCAAATTTACATTTCTGTGTAACTGAGTCCAGCAGCTTTGCTTCTTTCAAAGCAGTTGGAGCTCCCAGGCGTGAGCTCTCTCTGTTTCCAAATGTCATCTATGTAAAGTTCAGTACCTCCTGAACAATTGAGTATGTTGCTGTGTTTTCCTGTAAAATGCCTCAGGGAACGAATGTAACCAAAATGTCAGTCTGAGGAAGAAGTGTCTCCCAAAGGGTGAACGGAGCATGTAGAAATACGGACTTTGTTTCTCTAAGGGCACCTGCCAGACATTTGACGATGCACATAAAGCTATTTGCTATCTGTCAGCTCACCAGAAATCTTTCTTTTGAAGCTAGCAAAAAAGCCCTTTATTTTATTACAAATTTCATTTTATTCTTTTTTTTTTCCCCCCAGGAATACACAAATATGCCATTCCAGTTTTTTAACCTAGCTCCCTAAGATGAATGCATCCACACAGTCCCTCAGCCTCTTTCTCTGTCCGGCCGTGGTAATCTGAATTTCTTGGCCATATAAACAAATTAGGCAGGCAGATGGAGGCCCCTGAGAGAACAAGTTCTGTAAGTTCAATGCAGAAACCCATGGCTGGAGAGGAGAGAAAATCATTAATGCCTCTACTGAGGGAAAAGCAAGGGCCATCTCTTCCGCTCAGTGGCAGCTGGCTGCCAGTTAGCCCTGCATAGCTTTGGATTAGCCACGTCCCGCATCATCTTTTGACCTGCCAAGAGGCAAAAAGGGTGATGGAGGGCAGGGAGGCAGCTGGGAAGTCAGCTTAGAGGCCACATCAGGGAGTGAAGGGCCCAAACACATGGGAAAGGGGATAGAAAAACATAGGACAGATATCAGAGCAAGGGGTGAGGAGCTGGGTGTGCTCTTTGGGATGTCCCGGGGAATGGCAAGGAGGTGGATTATCGCAGTAGGACAGTGTAGTGGGCATGGACCATGAATCCCCCATGGGTTTGCTGCTCATGGGAGACTTACCTCAGTGGCAGTGCACTGCTCTTTCCATTGCCTCATTAGCCTCTGTACCTGTGTTCAAAGCCCAAAAGCTAGCAATGTCCCAGCTGCTTTCAGGCAAACTGTTTCTGCGACCCTGTCCACGGCTCCTGGGAGGAATTCCTGAGCGCTACTGGTGCTCTTCAGTCTCCTCCTCCCTGCTGAGGGAACCCAGTTGGCACCTGAAAACCCTTTCAAAAATGATGAGGGGCTTATTTTTGCATTCAGGAGGTTTATAATGTTTGTCTGTTTCTCATACTCTCATATCTCACCAGCTTTTCTGTAGTGTCTGTAGCTCATGTCTTCACCTGAGTCAGCTGAAAACTATCAGAATTGTCAAGCAATTCAGAACCTGTTACTGTTACAAATAAAGCTGCTTTCTGACTGCCATCTTCATCAGTTTTGCTGGCACTTGCAGCTAACAAGGACAGAACAACACAGGGTCTAAACCAGTTGTCTTCCCTATTTCCAGAGTTTCAAATCTAGGAGGTCTATTAATTGATCCACTTCAATGATTATCTCATTTTACTTTATTAGCAACTACCACCAATGGCTCGCCCAGGGCCACCAGTTGTGCCCGAGGCTTGCCTTACTGCCTGAGCTCTTGCTGATCAGCCCCCTGCAATGCAAACCTTTGCCCAACGTTTACAACCAGCCTCAGCATGCTTGCTGCAGCGTCTCTGAAAGGCCCCGATCTCAGCAATAACCTTAATACTTTCAAGACAAGATGGCTTATGAGGAGCAGCTGAGGGAACTGGGGTTGTTTAGCCTGGAGAAGAGGAGGCTGAGGGGAGACCTTATCACCCTCTACAACTGCCTGAAAGGAGGCTGTAGTGAGGTGGGGGTCAGCCTCTTCTGATAAGTAACAAGTGATAGGACAAGAGGAAATGGCCTCAAGTTGCACCAGGGGAGGTTTAGATTAAATACTAGGAAACATTTCTTCACTGAAAGGGTTATCAGGCACTGGAACAGGTTACCCAGGGAAGTGGTGGAGTCCCCATCCCAGGATGTATGGAAAAGACAGGTAGACAAGGTGCTTAGAGACATGGTTTACTGGTGGACAGGTATGGTTGGACTTGGTAATCTTAAAGGTTCTTCTATGCTTCATGGACGTATAGCTGGAATACAGGGTAAGAGCAGCGGGGCCCATGCAAACAGTGGAGTATTGAGGTTGCTCTTCAATAAGCAAAGAGTTACTAATATTTCTAGCAGGCACTTGTTGTGGTTCCTAGGAGCTAAAGGAGGAAGGAGATGTGTCCTTTGGATTAGAAAACGCCAGGAGCAAGAAGGGGGGCTTTGCAACTAGCTGAAACGGCTGCTGCCAGAGGCGCGGGGCAGGTCCTGGTTGCGTGCCCGC
Source organism: Egretta garzetta (assembly GCF_000687185.1). Classification (NCBI taxonomy): domain Eukaryota; kingdom Metazoa; phylum Chordata; class Aves; order Pelecaniformes; family Ardeidae; genus Egretta; species Egretta garzetta. The sequence goes on along the minus strand of NW_009260595.1, from coordinate 679,938 downwards.
GAGCAGCAATGCTCTGAGCCACGGCCGGGGACTGTTTGTTTGAGTTGCAGTTGGAAGTTGGCTGAGGGAAGCTGTGGGCAAAGCTCTTTTGTTTAGATGCTGTCTCAAGGTCTGCCTGGACCGGAGCTGAGACAGGAGCTGGCTGGGGAATCTGGGCAGCCTTTAACCCCTCTGGCGGGCCACTAACTACAGCCAGACAGTCATCACCAGTGCTCTTCAGCGCTATAAAGCAGGAGGAAGGTGGGCTCTGTGTCCCTGAGGGGGCCGTTACTTCCCACAGGCGTTCATCTGAACTGTTCTTGCTAGAAGTCAAGAGGATATAATGTGTTGCAGCCTTTTACTATCAAAACTTGAAGAATAGTGTTTTCCACTCATCCCCTTTGCCCCTGTGTCCCTGCCCACCGCCGCTCACCCAGCGCAGGGGGGATAACTCCGGTTGGCACCTCTCGTGACTTTTCCATGTGAAGGTTAAGCCCACGGTTTAGGATGTCATCACCCGCCCATCTCTCCATCCATCCACCCATGGTCTGCTGGCAGGAGTCACTGCTCATCCCCCCCAGCCAGGAAAGTCAGGTAGGAGGTGGGATATATTACAGTTTCAGATTATAACTGATCTTCAAAGTGCATATTTAACACGTCTAACCCACCTCAAAGAGAAGCAGGACCTTCCAACCACCCTCATCTGTAGCATCTGATAGCTTTCTTGCACTGTTATTTACCCTGAAGATTTGTTCCACAGCCTTGTAGATGTGTTGAGCATCTTAACCCTCCTGGATTTCCAGAATCTCTCACCCTTTGGCTATCAGCTGCCTGAAACACGGCCTGACCTGTTGGCTTGGCTCCCGTACCCCGCTTTGGCGGATCTGTTCAGCTTGTCCCTGATGTCTTGGATACAGTGATTCTTCCTGGTATTATGAGCTGGCCAGTATGGGAGCACCGGACCTGACAGCTGTGGGCACGGTAGCTGTGATGGAATCAACAAAGACTTTTCTGTTTCAGAGGCTGCCGGGCTGCCAATCTTCAGGCAGGGAAAGGATCACTCACTGTTTCCTTCCCCTTCTGCTCCTTAAATTAATACAATACTCCATTTTAAACGTGCAAAACTCAACTCCCCCCTGCCCCCCTCCAACTGAGCATCTGGGAAGTTAAAACAGACTCCCCTAGTAAATAAAAAGCAGAAGCTTGATTAGTTTTATGGCAGCAAAAGTGGGTTAATCGGTAAAACTGCTTCTTATGCTGTCATGGTTCAGATAAATGGGTTTAGCACAGCAAGCAGCCAAAGGGCATGCATTAGCAGCTCCTTCTGTGGCAGAGGAGGAGAGCATGCTCGGCGGATCATCCCTCGGAGGCACCCGCCTGCCGCCTGTGAAGTTGGTGGCAGACTTCCCACTGACTTCAGTGGAGCTGAGCTTGTGCTGTAAATAAATATATCTGCTTCCAAAGGGTACAAGAGACAGATCAAACAGGAGTGAGCTTTTCTTGTATCTAGTAAGATCTTTTCCTCTATTTCCTCCATGGATTTCTATGGCCTTAAAGTTTCACTACAAAGACAAGCGATTTAAAAATTGCATCTACTTAGAGCCTCTGACCATATGCAGCCATATTGCCACATAAAAATCATGCATATTCTCAGTTCCTCTTGGAAATAGCGCTATCTGTGCTTCAGTTGTGGAACATATGGCACCTGGGTACTCCAATATCCACTCTGGCTCCATCTATGCTAGCCCTCGATCCAAAGCACCAGCCACCGGCTGGCTGTTTGCACCCCAGAGCCACAGATAATTTATGATAATTTTGTTAGCAGGGATGCAGGACTTAGACTATGTTAAATGATCATGTGTAGCCTGGATTTGTTCACACAGCAGTTGCAGCAGTGAAAAGGTATGACAGCCCTGGGGAATGTGAAGAAGCATCGCTTCCCAGCCACAAGGGAAAAATGCACAAAGGTTTGCTTTAATCACTGGAGTCTGGGTAAAACTTTGAAATACAGAATATTACGAGCTTTTTTGATGGTCAGCCTACTGTTGGTATTAGGTCGTACATTTTGGTAAGTGGGCAAATAGTTGGTAACCAACTATTTGGAAGTATTAAATCCATTAGCATATTGCTATGAGGCCTTCAAAGGGAGTTTTATGGGGTATTCAGTGTCAGAAAATGTAAGGTAGTTTTCCATTTCTTGAGTGAATAACTGTACCAGCTCCTCCAGAACAAATACCTGGATAGATGGATGGATGGATGGATGGATATAGGTTTTGATTTCTGACATGTCATGTGTAACAGAGGCATTCACTCCTGCAAAGCAGTCACTGTTCACGTGCATTATAAACACAGCAGAAACTCGTAGCGTTGTGGTGCTTACTGGTTTTGGTACTGGCTTCTGTTGTGTTATGTTATTTATCCATTGCTCTGGAAAACTCATTCTCATCTCTTGTCAATTCACCACCACGTCAGCCACCAGCAGCCCCTTTCCTACAGCGCGTTGCTCCCGTGGGAGGTTTTCCAACCAACTTTGCTTCTGCTTGACACCGGAGATCTTGCCAGACCTGGAGAGGCAGCTGTGACACAGCCACACTGTCCTCCTCTTCTTCACAGAAAGCAATAAACAAAATCTCTACTTTTTACTGACTGTAGCAAACAAGCAATTTCACGTGCATGAGCAAAAGAAGCCATTCGGTGTGGTTTTTCGCTTCAGCAGAAGCATTCACACCAGCTGCAACCTGCAGCTCTGCTCTGGAGCCCTGCACAGCTCTTCCCTCATCCCCTCCTTTCCCAGTACCGGGGCAGGTCCTGTGAAAATACATAGTATTTCAGTACATAAACGCACTGTCAGAGCAGCTCCCTGGGCTGGTGAGGACTGGCAGATGGTTGATCTGAAATATTTCCAAAAGAGGGAAAAAACAAGAGCTTCCCAGCCCATTGCAAGTCCCTTGTTACGGCTGTATCGGTAAGGCAACGTGCTTGAAGGAACCAGGGGAAGCAAGTGAAGCAAAGAGAAGGGTTAGGTTAAAATAGACACCAAGGTCTCAAATCAGAGTCCTCAATGCAAATTTTTGTGTAATCTAAGTTTCCCCAATTGCTTAGCAGCTGTTGCCCATTTTACGAGGGGAGCAGACCAAAGTGAATATGAAGCAGAAAACCCTTGGGAGTTTTTCTAGGAACCGATATTTCTCTTTTAGCCATGGCATTTGGATTTCTTATTTCTTCATTTACCATTCAGCTGAACCGAAGCAGTGCATCCTAGCGGCTGGCAGAGGAAATGGTGAGGCCTCCTCCCTGTGCTTCAACTGCTCCCTGTTTAATTGCCTGAATGCGGGTGACACTGTTAGAGGCCTCGGGTGTCGCAGGGACTCTCGCACAGGTGGCCCTGGGACAGCATCACGCTGCCAACACCTTTCAGAAATGCAGGTGGAAGCAGCAAAGCTGCAGACTGCAGGGTGGAGGGGACCTGTACCAAACCTGCTGCCTCCCCACCCTCCCCAGTCTTGCACACAAAATGGAAGTCAGGGAGTTGAGGCAGTAATTACGATGCCCCCCTGAAGTGGTATGACCATACCCTTGCTAGAGATTGAGCAATAAATATATTGTCAGGACCAGCAGCACCAAGCTGTTCCCTCCCCGATATACAGGTACTCCCCCTAACAGGCCACAGGTACTGGCCAGAAGAGGCCTCCACACAGATTTCCCAGCAAATGCTCGGTGCACCCACCCTCTCCCTCCCGCCTCCACTATACTGTAGGTAAATCATCCCGAATTCACCGGAGGGAGAGAGGCTCAGAGCAGAGGAAAAGTGTAAGGCTTCACTAAGAAACTGGCACTCCCATTCCTACTGAAGCCAGCTCTTCCTCCGCATGCTCATCCTCCTTTGCTCCCCAGCTCGCTCTTGCACTGTCCATTCAGTACCCTGACATCCAAGCTTGCCTGTTTCCTTATAGAATCATAGAATTGTTTAGGTTGGAGAAGACCTTTAAGATCATCAAGTCCAACTGTTAACCTAACCCTGCCATCCCACCACTAAACCATGTCCCTAAGCACCTCATCTACCCTTCTTTTAAATACCTCCAGGGATGGGGACCCTACCACCTCCCTGGGCAGCCCATTCCAGAGCCTGACAACCCTTTCTTGTAACGTCTTCCATGCGCAACAACGCACTACATCACAGATTCCTCTAGGAATACACCCTTTGCTGGAGCATGTTTTTATAGAGAATACAGGGCAGTCCAGCTGAGGAATAATGTGTCCAACGCCCACATCCTGGTCAAGCATCTAGAGAGCAGCTCTTGCTCGACTCAATACTGTCTTTAATTCTGGCACCAGATTGCAAGCTCTCCAAAGAGGTTCTGGCCTCAGTTCTTTGCTGCCTCCTACTTCTGGGCAAGTAAATCAGTGCAGCTCAGTGTACTGCACGATGCTTGTTCCGTCCTGGTAATGCAATCACAGCAGCTGCTCCTCTGCTCGCAGCTGCACAAACTGTGCACAAAGGGCTACACGAAGGGTGAAGGGTGTGCGCTGGGGCGGAGGGTCACGTTTGGGGCTTTGAAATCCTCCAGCGCAGCCGTGATCCTGCCTGCTGGTAACCTGCACCTGACAGTCCCGATTTGGGCTATCAGGGCAGGTCGGGGCCACAGGAGAATGTGTGTGCTGCTGAGCACTCGGCAGCTGACCCGGCTGCAGGTAGGTGGGAGTCCAGGGAGCATCATAGTATCGCTGATCTTAATTAGGGTTGGTGTCACTGCTTCGTGGTGGGGGCATCCTTACCGTGTCCACACTGCTGCTGCTTTCATCATCTCCTCCATGCTCTTGCTTTTCAGTGTATTTATTCATTTCTCTCTCCGTTTCCAGAGCATAATTATACTGAACATATCCCAAAGCTCACAGTAAATCCCTCCCAGTCCTCAAGGCTCCCCCAGTGCTAACCTTCCCAGCACTTCCCCTGGCCTCAGGGTAACCCCCGCACTGCCAGGATCTTAGACCGCTGACGAAGGAGATGCTTTAAAGACTCCATGTCCCCACTGAGTGCTTTGCCTTCCAGTATCTCTCAGCCAATTTGAAGTGGATATGGAGCTATTACAGCCCAGAAAAAAAAGGTTGCTAGCAGGATTTTTTTTTTTTTTGAAGGAGCAAATATGAAAACATCATGCCTTTCTAGCCCTGGGAGATACAGAGATGTCACGACTCTTCGGGAACAGTATTATGCCACAGACAAAAGCTATTTTGGCTTCTCTTTCTCATTTTTAAATGATATTAAACAGCATTCTCTCTCTCTCCTCGGGGTACATTCTGGCTAATTCATATCTCACTGTAAATCAAAAGCATTTCCATTAAACTCAGCAAAGACTGACTCAGCGGAGAGTAGGATTTTGGCTGGTAATTAGGGCATGAAAAATAGTATGGTCATGAGGCTTCAAAATTTCTCTCCAATATTTTTGCAATAATCTCTCTGCAAAGGTGACCAGCAGTAAGGGAACCTGCTTAATAATTAACTAAACCCAAGATCCCTCCCCTATGTAAAACCTTTGTTGGTACCTAAATTAAATAACAAAAAGTCACTCTTAGATTCACTACCTCGTTACACGCTGATATCTGTGCTGATAAAAACATGGTCTATTTTACCACATTTTTATCGTACTCCTCATCAGCAGAGGTTTGATGGTGTCTTCTGATAATTAACAGTATAACACACCAGCCTGCTGAATTTTTAGCCATCTTGCCTCTTGAAAATAGGCTTATGCAACAGCACCGTCTGTCATCCATGTCCTTCTCCTCCCAGTCCTGTCACTGTCAGCTGCATCACCCAAATTTAAACCAGTTGACAGGGGGGAGGGAAACAGAGACCTGCAACGTATCGAGAGTCTGCAGATTTCATGAAATGAGTGGAGAAGATAAATGCTACTAAGGACCTCAGGCTGCTGCACAGGGTGGAGGGAAGGGTGGGATGGAGACGACCCTTCCTAAACTTAGGAAAGCCCATGCTGGAATTCTGCCTGTACACTAACCCATGGGAACAATGTGTCTGATTTCATTGCTTGAGCACCAATGTCTCCATGCATGCCTTTGTTCCCATCCTTAACTTATTAGTTGAGAAGGCATCTTCTTCCTATGTGGGCTACAATCCCTATTATTTCCACAGGTCACTGCCAGGACCATGGTCAAGTGAATCCTTCCCTCTGGGTCTCTGTTCCCCCACTTTCCTCTCCCTTCAGAGCAGCAGTAACAGCTCCTTCCTACCCCACAGGTGCAAGGAGCATAAAAACAGTGAAAATTGTGACCTACCCTCATCCGCCACCTCTCTTGCCTCCAATCCCAAATATATTTCTACACTTACAGCAGAAATGTCCAAATACTCTTTCACTATATGTCCCCTCTTACTATGTAAAGTATCTAACTGTGCCTGAACTAGCATGCACATCTCCGCACAGACCATGTTGTCCAAGCAGGTAAACGCATATGCTACAGGCCTTTTGGGACCTATTCTTTACAGAGCAAGTGCATTTTATATAATGCTTATACATGTCAGCACTTCACACTTCCTCCCCCCTCCCCTCCCCGCGTTAGTGAACTGGGGCTGGTAATTCACCATTGCTTTGACATCTGGCAGTACAATCAGAGCAGAATCTCACTTACTGAGGCTGCAAGGCAAGCAAATCTGTGTTTCCTTACAGCTTTGTCACCTCATCCTGTTTCACAGCAGAAAGTTCATAGTCGCCCCTGTGACAAGGCTCTTCTGCTACTAAGGGGATGGTTCCACGTCAGGATTGCTCCAGCAACAAAGCCAGTGTAAGAGGTTTCTCCGAGTTCAAGCTCCCACCTATGGGTGCTTCGCCCCTTTCAGGTGTGCTAACTTAATTTTTTTCTGTGGTTATGCCCTCAAACTTCTTTGAAGTGGATTTGCTGCTCGGCAAACTGTAATGTAGCTTGTCACACAGATTCAACTACTCTTGCCAAACATGTAAGAGTACCTCTTACTGTATGCTGTAAAATACTAATTACTGCAGTGAAGTCTGGACTTTAAAAGTAATTACCGGAAAAAAAGGAAATGTGATGTGTAGTTTCATATGTTTTGGGTGGAAGAGGGGCTGATCCAGCTTCTGCTAAATGATTCCTATGCTTGCTACTCCATAATAAAGTATCTTTATTTGCAGACCAGAATGCGCACACAGGAACTTACTCTGCCAGCACAGATTTATCAAGCAGAGAGGGACAGGAGAGGATCTAATGAGGACTAAGCTTAACCCTTCCCACCGTGTCTGTTCATATCTGGGTTGTTACGTGGCACTACGTCATCAGACGCAGTTGAACGCCCGTCTCTGTCCACCAGCACAACCACATCTGACCCTGCCCCAGGAGCTATCCTGGTTGATGCCCCCCGACAGGAAAATCCTTCATAGCAAGGTAATATGAGAAAATCATTGGCAAATGAGGCAACTTATAAACAGTTATTTGTCAGATAGGTGATTTGCTGGGCTCTGCCATCACTTTTGCTATAAATGAAAGTTATTCTGGCAATAGCTGCTCCATCACACTGTATGAAAAAACCTCTTGAAATTCTATCAGAAAAACAAAGCTAGATAAATTTTAAATTTCCTCCATTATGAGTCTTTCTTAGGATCTGGCTAATTTTAATCCCTTCCCCACCCATGCCACTTCTTATTTCAGTCCATATGATGTTGAGCAGTGTGGTACCCCCGCTAAGGGGTAGGACCAGGCTGTTACATTTGCTGTATAGCTGTCAGTCCTGGCTCTGTGTTTTTCTTGCTTTTCATATTATCTGCTGCTCATGCTTTGGATTTCTTTTCCCCTCTTTGTTCCCAAATGCTGCAAGTACAAACCAGCTATCTATAATCTTACAGTCACTCCTTCATTTACAGAGGAGGCACCAACACATCTCTGAGATCCATCTGCAGCATCCAAGGAAAAATCAGTTCCAGACATAGGAACTGGCAGAGTTTAAATCTCTCAGTTCTGTATGTCTTGAATCAGCTTTGCCTTTCTCTTATATAGATATAAAGGCAGAATAACCCCCCTAACTTTGAGGGAGTTTAAGTTGAGTGCACATCTGTCTAACAAAATTAAATAAATATGTTGTTCCCAATTCACATATGTTTTCTGAGGGAGGAGGAAGATGTGACCACTTGCTTTTGGAGGCCAAATTTTGATCCTTTTGATGAGCATCAGCGAACTTTACCCTAGTCCCATATTCTCCAAGGGAATCACAACGGAGCAAAGACATAATCTTGTTCCCAAATGCATCAGTAAAAAAAATCCCATTAATTTAAATTAGAGCACGAGTGATCCTAAAATATGCCAGAACTGCACAGTCCAGCTTTCATTGGGTGAGGCTTGAAGGGTCTTTTTTAAACCACAGTCCTGTACATACTCACCCAAGTTCCTTGTGTGCAAAAATATTGGTTTACAAAATGAGGCCTCAAACTCTGTCTCATTCCTTCCTTAACCAAGCTCCCACTGCACTACTGTAAATATTATCTGGGGAGGTAGAGATTTGTTCTTTCACCCCTGTAGCACCATCACTTCTTTTTTTCCCTAAGTCTTCTACTCTGCAAGCCCCCATGCTTTGCCCCGTGCCTTTACAGAAACAGCAGAAGCAATAAACTTTCATTTCCCTCTACAAACATTATGAAACTGCTTAATTATTAAAATGTCTGTGTTGTTTCACTGGAGGGAAAAAGTCAAGCCTTGCATGTTCTAATTGTTTGTTTTCTTCTCAGTTTCCTTGGCATAGGGTTCGTTCTTTTTTATTTTAAAGCTTAAACAAACATTTCTCCAGACTCAGCATTCAAAAAGTTCCTGACTTAAACTGGTCGAGGCTCACCAACTTGATTCTTTCAACGGAGACGTGATGAGGGGAGGTGATCTCATTTTTTGGTAACATGTCTGTAAGACACGTCCTGTGAATCTCTGGAACTGGAAGAACGCAGATTGCCATTTAAATCCCAAGAGTTACAGTCAAAAACCTTCTTGAGTTTGTAGCTGAGCTACAGGGTGTTGCAGAACGCGTTTTCTAATCAGGACTTAGCTAATGCTGTAACAAACTGTGGTTCACGAGATCTTTGTGGTTGCCAGGCCCTAGCACGGGGTGCTCTGCGCGGGGAGGCTGTGCAGGCAGGGCTGCCTCCCCACACCTCGCAGCAGCGAGGCGGTACCTCAGCTCCTCGCTGGAGAAGCAGCCTCCTGCCCAAAAGCATGGGCTCTTACCTCCTGTCCCAAGCCCCTCCTGCCCATGCCAGGAGATGCCTGCAGGAGATGCCCGCAGGAGCTCTCAGCTCCCTCTCCCGATGAAAGCTGCCAGCGCTAAGGTTGAGCCTCCCTCTCCGCATTTTCAAGGCTCTGCAGGCTGTGCCCTAGAGCAGATGGGCAGCACAAACATGGCAACCCCAGCATACCTGGAGCCACCACGCAGTGAATCTGAGCGTGTTTCATGGCTCCGGTCCAAGTGTCAGCCAGCCTGGGAGGGGTTCCAGAGATGCACAAGTTCAGGTCAAATGGCCAAAGTCCTTTTTCAGCCTGGAGAAAGTTGGCTTTGTGAAATGTGTCCAGCGAAGCCTGGACATATGGTGGCTTTAGTCGTAGAGAACTTCATGTGCATAATCTGCCTTCTGTGGGTGACAGCTGGGAGGTCACTGTAATTATCCTGAATTTGGATGCTGAGCGGCAGTGAGCATTTGTCTGTTTGGAGGAAGTGAGAAAATTTGTTTGCAAACGTCTTGTAGCTTAATGTCTTCAAAGTGTGCCTGCCCTTTCTTGCTTATAAGGACCATGCACTGGGAGACCAGGCAGTGGATTAATGAAGTGGACACTCGTCTCCTCACCTACCTGATGTTTTGTTAAAGCTGAGTCAGTAACCCCGATTAGTCGGTGGGATGTCCAGGCAAGATTAATCTGGGATTGGAGACAGGCTGGCCAAGAAATGCTAGGCATGTTTCTCCTCTTCTGTCAGGGCTGTGAGTTGGGTTTCGTGCTTGTGGGATGTGGTGTGACCAAGCCACTAGTCCAGGAGGGACATTCTCAGCAGTAAGCAGGATGAGACAGGTTACTCTCTAAGCCATGAGGAAAAAGAGAAGGGAGGTCACCTCCAAACTATTTGCCATCCTCTGTCAAACAGAAGTATTTTCCATAAAATCTGGAGAGGTACAGAACTGTAAAGAACTGATTTATAATAAAATGGAGTTCCTACTTGGTGATGGAGGACAGGAAGATTTCTGGGTGAGGGCAAAGCTTCAGAAAAGAGAGGAGAGAAACACAGCTCTCTGCCCTGATGTCTTCCCACAACAGTCCCCGGAGAAAAGTATCATTTATGAAGCATTGAGCCTGCAAATTAAATGAGCTATGTTGTGTGATATGTGCGTTCAAGAATGAGGTCACTTCTTACATGATAGGTGTAATGCCTCAGGCTGCTCTTAGAGAAATAAGTGACGCTCCTGGAACAAAATGGTTCAGTGTTTCTGCTTTTCAGGTTTTGCTACTGTGCAGATACTAAAGAATGGAAGAGGTATGGGGTACACTGTTTACTGTGCACTGCAGAGAGGCTCCTCCCAGTCACACAGCCAAGTTTCAAGATAAATTGAAATGAAAAGCAATTCATTTGAATACAGAGAAATTAAAGATTGCAAAAGATAAGACTTTCCAGACAAAGCTGCTGAAGCAAATTATTTCCTCATCATCCTTGGAAACAGAAGGTCACTTGGGAAAAGGTGAGTGGGAAATTAGTCAAGAGTGTCTGTCCCACAGCCCTGCACAGGGAACCGAATCAGATTCAGCTTTGGTGGGTGAAAAATGGCAAGGGACAGAGTTCTGCCAGCTGCCCATTCTCCCTCCCTGCCCACAAGGGATGTTCTGGTACCAAGCTGAAGCCTTTCTCCTAAGAGTAATTATCAGGTAGAAACCCCTATGGACTGCTCCAAATTCCTTAACCACAACTAACCAGGTCCCTCGCTGTGTAAGTGCATAGGACGCTGTCACTGGGCGTGACAAAATGAAACCACCCCTGGAGAACCGAGGGGGCTAAGCCCATGCTGGTTTTGGCCAGACCATGCTCCACCCTGACCTCTCCCCACATGCTCTAGTCAGCAGACAAACTTCTTTTAACCACTAACTGGGAAATGCAGGGATACTTTTTCCTGTTGCCTGGACCATAAAGCACCAGGAACTCTGGCAAGGAAACTGCCTCTTGTAACTGCTGCCTGTTTTCGGAGGGCTGCTGCCCGGGGATGGCTGGCAGCTGATGGAAATGGGCATCTATGGTACAGAGCCCAGCAGCCAGTGTTGTGGGGAAGAAGGGATCACTTGTGCAGGGGACAGGTAAAATGTCTACTCGGCCCACCTACTGTTTGGAGCCTACATCGGCTGAAAGGTGTCCAGGGCTCTGAACACATCTGGCTGTTGGATAAAGCCCTTAGCTACTTTAAACTAGTATGAATTCAAGGCCAGCATGAGGAAGAACTGAGGTCAGTCTGTTTTTCAAAAGGAAAAAAGTCTCTTTATCTGGACAAGTCTAAGCAGATCACCCTTCTGCTTAGAGGAGAGTAAAACCCAGTTTGAGCACATGTAGTCCCAGTGACCTCCTGGCAAAGATTTTGAGTTGAAACTGGTCTATGTGTTGTTTATCCAGAACTGATTATGTGAACTTAAATGCACTTATTTTTTCTCTGCTGCTTTTTCAAAATACCTCTTTTAATTACCTTGGTTTGAGATAGCATTTGATAGCATTTAACAGCTGAACAATCCTGATGGTCACCTTTGATTACAACAGACTAGACAGGGTGGGAAACTTGAAGTTTTTCCTTATTTGCTTTAGAGCTTTTGTTCTTTTTATGCTTGCTCCAAAGCTCACTCGAGTCCAAACCAAAGTTTCCATTTCTTTTAGGCTTTAGTTCAATACCTTTGCCAATAGCCATTTAGTCACAGCCTGACTGCTAGCGTATGTAATGAAAACAAGTCTTGCAACTAGATGCTAAACAGCATTTGTGGACAGCAGGGGCTCAGCACAGACTTTCAAGCTGGAGAAAGAGGCTCTCTAGGTCACTCCTGAGGTACTTTGGCAGGGTAAAGACGGTAGCCTGACTGCCTAGCTGGTGCTGTTGGTCTGGCACAATTTGCCCAGACAGATTGATTCCAAAATGACATGAAAGCAGCAAACTTTCCCCTAACACACATGTTCTGATATTCCTTGCCTGGACCTACAATAACTTGGGAATGCAGGTTGTTAGAGCTGAGGCAAGTAGCCTCTGAAAAACAGAAAAGTTTTTTTTTTGTCCACTGCAGCCACATTTTGTTACAGCCATTTCAATGGATGAACTCCTACAAAAAGTTGGTTGCTCTATGTATTTTTTTCCTCTGTTTTCATGTGTATTAACTTACTCCCTGCAATCCCAGTGGAACAGAAATCAAGCATCTCCTCATTAAAATTCAGAGCTATTAATTTTGGCATCCTCTGTGCAATAAACAGCTTTATTTCAGATTGCATTGTCTACATTTTGCACCATAGACAGCTTTACAGAATAAAGCAAAAAATGCAGTGGTCAATAGTAGAGCCAAAGAAAAGATGAAGGGACCGGGTTGAACCTTTCAGGCACTAGGTTTTTTTGGGGGTAAGGAGGTAGGCCAGGACTGCATTGTCCTCGTGTCGTTATTAACAGAACAGTGGGTTTAGGTTCAGAGTTTTTATTAGATTCTTTCCCCTACACTAACAATAGTAAACATACAATTAAGGTCTTGATTTTTGTGTAAAATGACTAACTAGCCACTGACCACATCCTTAGAAATGGTCCTTAGTGTTTACCAAATATGCAGGCTAGAAAGGAAACAAGACTCAGGTGGCCTGGATCATGACAGGAATCACTTCATTGATTTGGTGGAGATTTAAGGGAGACAGAGAACTTGCTGGTAAATCAAATATCTGTTTTCAAGGAAAGAGAAAACACAGACAATTGTATGTTTAGTTTTATCCTGTTTTGCTGGCCTTTGTGCCAATGAAGCTTTTCTCACTGCTCCTGACTTATTACATTACTGTGGATAGGCTTGGAGCACAAACAGGTTTGTTGATTTTTCTTTCTTCTTTTTCTCTTTTCCCTGGGCTACGGTTTTTGTCTGTATGTGTGTTCCTATGTAAACTGTTCGTTCTAGTTGCTGCTTTGCATGAAGCAAAAATAAGTAACTGAAAGGTTTGCAACTGTAGTTAGTAACAGTCTTCCTGCCCTGTTAACTCTTCAGTTGATGAAATATTGACATCTGTGTGCAGCAAATCAGAATATCAAAGTGATCTGTAAACTAACATCAGCTCTTGCTGGTTACAGTGCTGTTCTGTAAGTTCTCCTAAGCTTAAATCATTCTCCTGTTAACTTTGTATGAAGAAACCATGTGACAGGAATAGACATATTTATCAAAAATGTATTCTGTTTTCAAGCTGAGGACACCCTGACTCATCCTCACCTGGTTCTTGGATGTCATCACTCATCTGTGAAGTTGCTCTCTGAAAACCACTTGGGTATCTGCTGCACTTGATATGGCTGCTCTCAACTTTGTTTTTAGCACTAAATTACTTATGGCAAGCTAACCAATAAGTAGTTATCATCATATATGATAACTTCCTTTGTCTTGATGGATAACATGAACTGCTCCTCCAAATGCCGCTTCCAGCTTTTTGATTGACTCTCCAGTTCGTTGGCTCCCATGTGATTCTCCAGATGTAATGTGAGATCAGTCCCTGTTATCAACTCCAGATTAGCAGGGAGATTACTTCTGATGAATGCAAACCATTCTTGGCATTTAACAATTTCTGCGTCAGAATGTGGATTATCAGTTTCACAGTCTTCTGAAGTGTTATCCCTGTGTCTTCCCTTGTGATTTGTGATACACAAATGCAAACTGCTGTGATAATAGGCTTTTGCAGGCGCGGTCTAACAATTACAAGGTTCCTGCCCTGCATATTCTTTGTCACAGTATTTCACAGTTGTTCATCTGCACGTAGTATGTAATCCTTACCATAGTCCACAGAACTTCCCAGCCCTTTGTTTTTATTTTTTCCTTGGAGAATTTCTTTAGTTGGGGAAAAACAAAAGTTTCTATTTTGGATTCGATTAGTATCTTGTGAGGAGACTTGAAGAGGCTGTAACACCCTCTTGAGGAGAGCGTGATACAAACAACAGACTCCCTGAAACAAAATCTTCTTCTGTAAACCAACATACATTCTCCTTTGTAGGTGTTTCACTTTTCAGTATTCAGACCCAGAATGTGATTGCAGCTTTAGGCAGCTTTTAGAGGACATAGAAATCTGTTCTGGAGTGACTGTAGGTGGCAATGGGATCTTTGGATGCTGCATCAGCTGTGTAGGTCTTCAATGCTTATTTTGAAAGGTACCCACAGCATCTTTCTTTAGAGCTTACCTTTGCAGATGGTATGCTTATGCGTCAAGCCAGCTATAGGAGATTGTATATAGTGTAAACTTCATCAGATGTTACCAGCAACATATAATTGGAGTGGCAGTAGATGTATAAATGAACCTGATATTGTGGTATCCAGATTTCATTTTAGCAACTATCCTGAAAAAGCTATTGACCTGGAAAGCTAGTACTTAAATAAAGAGATGCTAGTAAACCTGTCTGTTCCTGATCAACCTTATTGCTTAAACAGGAATGAGTCCCTCTGGATGGTACCGCTTTCTTCAGACTTCTAGCTGAGAGGGGATCTCTTCAAGACTTAATTCATTTGCAAGGGTACAGCACACACAAGTTGATCCAGCCACTTTTAAAGCTGCAAGATGCCTTGTCTCAGAGATCTGTGCAGTCTGAAGAACAGCTCAATAACGTCTCTTAAAGATCCTTAAGTGACTGCTGCGGTAGAAACACAGACTGTTCAGTGGCTGAACATGTTCTTTTTCCCAAAAAGAGAGTGTGGGATCAGACCCCTCCCCTCCTACACACAGACACATGCCAGTGTCATAGCAGACATATTTCACCTGGTTCGGCAGAGCAATTGGTTTATAGAAAATGGCTTTGGTTTACTGTGGTGCGCTCTGCTTTACACGCTCCTTATAAGACTTGATCAGCTCCCACGCAGAAGCTGTTATTTCTATCCAGTTAAACACACTTCCCAAGAAAAAAATGCTGTGGGTTACAGCTATATGTGATCCCATCTTCTCATGATGGCCTTTTCTTAAGTATTTTAACTATGGCTTTCTAACTGAGAAAAAATTAGATGCCACTTTGAGCACGGAAAAAATATGTAGCTGGGTAGAACTTATTTTTAAATTGGAAACTCCAAAGGCTGGGACTGGGTGTCTCCAGCTCTCCAACAAAGCAGTGAGCAAACTGGCACTCAGTAGGGAAACATAAAGAAAATGCTGGATTTCCAGTGGTGATAAGAAGTTATTTCTGCATTAACAGAAAGTATCTTTCACTACTACTATCAGCATGAGTCCTCTTCCCCCAGACAGTACAGATGTGGATCTGAGCTGTGGTTATAACACTGAATACAGCAAGTCTTAAACCAATTGGGTTTCCATTAATTCAATATGTTCCAAATAGATCTCACTTTAACATTCAACTTGCATTTCCTCTTCATTTAATCCAGTTATTTCTATTGACAACCCTGACCCAGAACTGGGGCGTCTTTTCAGCTGACTTGAGTCAGGGTGGAATCTGTGGTCTGCGCTTGCGCCAGGAGCTGTTTTCATAGGCTTCAAATGCACAAAACAGGGAATTTTCACTGAAAAATATTGTGGCATCCCTGATTTGACTTCCTTCACCCAGCCTCTCCTGGCATGATCTGATCCTTGGAGTTTAAATTTCTAGGGGCAGGAGACCTACCCTTGCACATCCTTTCACAGTATGCACCATTAAAGGACCCCAGACTTGCGCATATGCTTTACTGAGGCTATGAGGACATCAATCACGCACTTTAGTTTCAAAACAACTCTGTTGGTGCCAACAAATTCTAAGTTTAATAACCATGCTTTGTTTCTGAAATGTAGCCTTAGTAGGTAACAGTGCCCGCCTTCTCGGAGTTTTTGCCATGATCTGTCAAGATTATTGAGAAATGAGTCTGAATGCATGAAAAGTTCAGCAAATCAGAAAGACACCCATCTGATTTTTAAATACTGTCTTTGTATTTTGCAGGTTGATAACCTGCAAAGCTGGCACCTATTAGGTCTGGAGTACAAAGTCATGCTCTGTTGAGAACAAGTGGAAGAAATTGTACTTCATCTCCAGTATTCAGCCATGCCACCATTCTGCTTTTCTTAAGCAAAGCACGTATTTCCAGTTCTTTGAACACTGCATCTGTATCAACACTCTCAGTTAGTGCTTGTATCAGAACACTGTATGTGCCACAGCCAACGTTTCTGACTCATAGATGCACTCATTCCTAGGGCCTTTATGTTGTCTTGTTCCAGGTGTGTCTTGTTCCATGTATCATTCTAGCTATGCTTAAAATGGAATATTTAATAATAATTCTCTTCATGGTATTTCCACCAAAGAGAAATCTTCTGAATGCAGTTGTGCTCTGCCTCCCAGTCTTTCCAGCAAGAGCTAGGACCAAGTCTACCTCTAGACCAAGATTACAAACATTTCAAAGTTTTGTTCCACAACACGAAACAGAATCCAAAGACCTGGTCCACAGAGATTCTGCTCCCTGACCCCCTCCTGCCAGAATAGCCTATGGTCTGTTTGTACCTTCCACAGCTACTAACGAGAAAGGAAAATATATCCTTATCTGCAGTGAGTCTTGGAAGGTCATAGTTAGTGTTTGCAAAGTACTCCCACCATGAAGCAGTGCTCAGTGACCACCTAGGCCGAAGGACTCGGTGAAACAGCCCCAGTTTGTGCTTGCTGTCAAACAGCATTACCTTTGCAGTAAGGATATTGGGAATTGTATATATTATCAAGGTTAGACAGTATGATTAAATCTGTTAAATATTATAGCATTGCCTCTAAGAGTTGGCATCCTCTGCTTCCCAAGACACGCTGCTTCCATTTCTGAAGGGAAATGTCGCTAATTAGCTGTATTATGAAGACATGTGACATCTTAATTCACTATAGCTACCTTCCTTTTGCTACAGCTACCTAATTGCAGGACCAGAGCTCTTGAAAATAAAGTCTATTAGTTATAGGCAATGCACAATGGTCCTGGTTACAAGTTTGGCTCGTATACACTAGCGAGAAATCCCAGGCTGGACAATGAACTTGTGTTTGAGTGTTGTTCTGATTTTGCCAAATGGTATCACAGCGATGTCTGTAATATGACTAGACCCTAATGCAATTTAAAATGCAATATGGTATAGGGTCTGTCTGCACAATGTGGACAGGCCCGAAGCAGTTTTAAATAGCAGTAGACTACTTGCAGGACCACAGAGGTCAGCACGAATTGATTTACCCAGAATCTGTAAGTAGTTTTGCTTCTCAGCTCTCTGCTGTCGGTATCCAGATTTTCCACCAGCATCCATGTTAATCTGGACATGTGTCTGTTAACCTCAGCAGAGATTGCAAAGTACATTCAGATCAAGGATTTTTTTGTTATTGTACTTAAGGAGTCCTGCTTGAGAGAAGGATTTTCTCTTTTACTGCACAGGATGCTTACTCTTTATCATCAAGTTCTGGTATGTCCAGGAAGACCTGAGAGAGCTTGTACAGTTAGTCCCAGGATCTGAAAATTCAGTAGCAAAGCCATAAAAACACCATCACCTGCATGTTTTCCTTTTTCCACATCTGTCACCACAACGAGCCCGCCTGAGTTTTAGGCAGAGGCATACTTCAAAATGTAATGACAAGGGTGTTTGAGTGGAAACAGAAGTCAGTCCCACAAAGTCATATAGCCAGCGAAGTGCCTCGCAGCCTCTTTGCTGCCTTCTAAAACACTAGCTTTTGATCCCTGACCAATTCTGAGCTGCAGTACATTGGGCAGAAAATATCTTCCCAGTTCCTCTAAAGACTCTTTGTTTTACTTTGATCGCTTTGATCTGTATACCTGCCAATCCCAACAACGCAGTTAGCCATCTTTTCACTCCTTCTTGAATACTGGGGTTTGAAGGTTTGATTTGAGACCAGAAATAGAATTCTCTGCTCTTTTCCCACAGCTGTGTTTCTGAATGCTCATCCTTTACTATACTTGTCTACACACCACCCCTCTTGAGAGGGCAGCAGGAGGTATGTGGTGGTATTTAGGTATTTATCTTTAAGAACATATGCATGCCCCAGGAGTAAGACAAATAGTTGAGGATAGATCATCTTTTTCTACAGAAAAGGCTTAACAAGGAGACAGGGAGCTTTTTATCCTACTACTTTCTACGCATGGCTTTGATTACCAGCATTAAGACTGGCAGAGCTTTTGGCATTCCAGCCAAACCTTAATGCAAAGGGAAATGTGGATTCTAACCTGTACCACCTGAGCCCGTAACAAAATCCTAGAGCACAGACAAAAACTGTAGTTGTATCCCACATTAGTTGGACAATGTGGATGTTCCATCTGGGATGGGACTATAAAAGGAGCAGTGGGAATGGGACATGCAAGGAAATATTATCAATGTCGGCTGATATCTTCTGCTTTCAGCAACTGAAATTGCTGAGATCTCAAGAGCTGCACCTTTGCGCTTTTGCTCAGCACTGTGTACACTTTAATCCCACTGTCACTTTGCTATCAGCTGCAACAGGGAGACGTGCAGCTTTCTCAGTGACAGGCTGGAAAGCCATTTTGCCACAAGCTTTTCTTCCCCTTCAGTGCAAGAAAGATGACCATTTAAGTATGAAGAAGCTTGACCTTTTGACACCTGTCAAGAACCTTAATGGTCACTTAATACATCAGTTTTCAGTGCAGCGTCTGCCGCCTTCTGCTGAGTTGGAATTGCTTCCAGCACAGGTCATGGCAAGTCACCTTAATACAGGTACTTTCTAGGTATGTGTTTTGCTTAAGGGCCTTGCACTGCTTGCCACTCATTACTGAAGCACTGCGCTCAGCAACACTGAAAGTGGTCCAGGTAGCTGCACCAAAAAACATGTCTGAGGGCTGACATGTCACGCCCTTCCTTCATGACAAGATGTTCTCCAGATCTGCCAACACATCTCACTTCAGGATCTTTCTGCGCTAGTTCCTCTGTTATTCATCAGACTGCTTCTCTGTCCTCATATCTTTAATTTGACAAACTCTCTTGTAGAAACCCCTAATGTCTACGCTCTCTACTCCCTTGGGTTTTTTATGCTTGCTTCCATAGACAATTAGCAGATGATCCCTGTCCTCCAGACTTGGTAATCTCTCTCTTCCTACTATCAATGTTACTGTATGGTCATAGACTCGCACAGTACCTTTCCCTAGTCCCAGAATCGTGCAGTGTCTCTTCCACCTGACACCTGCAAGAACTGAACTACATGAAGAAGTGTTTGGGACACACAACACTGCATAAACTTGGCCAGAATTGCAAGGCTCTTCATGCTACCTCTTCATGCTGTGTCTGGAGCCTGGATTACCCCAAGACTTGCATAAAAGGGCAAATAAGTGGACTTCATAGAGGAAGAAGAGGTTGGGTGAAGAAATGGATATATCTCAGACTGGTGGACATTCACTGACTGACCGCGTTTACTCTGGAGATCACATAAGCAAAATAGGCTGCAAGAGCACACAAATCATAAAGAGAAGTCAATGACTTTCAGTTCTGCATTTAAACATCAACCTTTTTGCTAATGTAGCCACAAGACTTTATATATAAACATTGTAAGTTAGAGAGGCAGGTGATGGTGGGCACCTATATGTCTTCTGGTAAAACATCAGACAGAACTGTAATATATTTTTGGATTAGTAACTTAGAGCATGTCCTATAGCACCACCTAGCAGGCTAATTTAAAAGCGGTCTGTATCCCTTCACGCCTGACTGTAACGATGTGCATATGAACCAGAAGTAGGGTGCACTTCAGTCTTCTTTCCCCTTCCTTGGTGTAACAGCTGCTTCTTGAAATCAGCATCATGCCAACATGGTGATTAGTAAAGCTGGGGTCTCTACTTTGCACAATCATATTTATTATAAAGGTCTTGAAAGAAACCTTAGTGCAAATGCAGTGCTGTGCCAGCCTCTTCAGTTTCTAGACATCTCCAGCCGGTACAGAAGACAGAAGCACCTTTCAGAATGTCAGGCCGTGCAGACCCACCCAATGCTCCCTCCATATTCACCAGCAGGGTAAGTCCCAGTGACTCTCAGGCTTTCAAAATCCATCATCACACTGCATGTTTCGGTTAGTGAGGAGTCTGGTCTCCAGTTGCCCATCGTCACCTGCATGCACCTTTTCTTTGTACATCCGTACGAAGTACGAATGCCAATGCCACATTACAATTGATAAGTTTTGGCAGGTGATGAAGCTACACGCCGAGGCTGCAGACCCGTGGCTGTAACAGCTCTCTGCTGATATACGGGAGGAGGTGAAGCTCTCCTCTCCCCTCTCCTTTTTTTCTGGCTGCTTCCCACCTTGTTACAGCCCTGGCACTTTTCAGACTTTTCCATTATCCCTTTCAGCTTGCTAATCTGGTAGAAAATGATCCTTTTTTTTTCCCTGTTACTATGTTTTCTTCTGGTAGTGAGTTAAAAGCAGTGCACACGAGGGTCTGCTTGATGCCAGGTCTGGCAAAAAGACAGAGAGGTGGGATCTTTCCTGATTTCACCCTTTGGCCAGCAGCAAACCGTTCATCTGCCTTGCCATATTGCATAAAACCATAACCTAAAGCTAGAACTGTGCCCTCTCATGAAGTGGTTTGTTTTCTTAGCAATTAGCAACTTGTTTATTGGAAGTTAAAACCAAGGCTGTCATTAACAGCCTCTGTTCACAACAGGGAGGGATACTGGGTATGCCTAGCCAGGCCTGTTTAGCACTAGCGTTTCTAAAATGCAGGAGATCACCCAGTAGGAAGAAGATAGGGTAAATGTCTTCATTAGGATGCTTTCATTTAAGTCCTGGAGGAAGACCTGAATTTGAATGAAAACTCCTAAGTATTCAATTTATAATCTTAATCCTTTTACGTAAAAGCAAATCTCAGGCCAGAAGGTCTAGGAACTGAACCTTTACTTGTAAGAGATGCCTGAATCAGGGGCTGCTACAATGAAAGAAAGAAAGATCTCTTGAAATTAATCTAAGTAGGTAATACCCATGGCTTGCTTTTATTTCCATTCTGCTGTCTCTCAAGCCACCGCAAAGTGTTGTTTCCATTTGGACTGTGAAAACTGGTTACCTCATGACTGCCTGGTGTGAAGGCACATTTTAAAACGACCATCGGGCACCAATGCATGCCTTTCCTAGAGAGGAGGCAAAACCAATCTTCTACTATCTGCTACCCAAACAAAACCTTAAGCTGGCCAAAAGCTATTCCCTGTCCTCGTTTTGCAAGGCCAGACTTAACAGAGCTGTGCCCTGAGGGGCCAGCGCTCGCCGAAGGGTGCTGCTCCATCACCCACGGGCAGACCTTTCCAGGGCTTCCTCGGAGCACCCAGCTTGCGGAACAAATCCACGTACGATTGTTGAGAAACTACGCCGGCCATCTCCTGCTTTGAGCAAACCGCCACGTTAAAGCAAATTAAAAAAAAAATAAAAAATATCCCTGCACGTGTTATTTTCCTATTATGGACGACGGAGAAAACAAATCCTGTGTGACGGATGCTGGTTATGCCACTTATTGCCTTGTTCCCAGGGAGCGTTCCAGCGCTGCAGCGGGCGGGCTGCGTCCACAGCACACACGCCAGGTATTTTGCAGGAACAAGGCGGGGAGTTAGGGACGGGACACACGGCCGCGGGACGCACGGGCGATTCCGGGAGAGAGGCGGGCCCGTCCGCAGGCC